>NC_091193.1:24060400-24360400 GCF_040958095.1 Procambarus clarkii
ATAATACCCGGGCCACGTGTGTGTGCTGGCCACGTGTGTGTGGTGGCCCCGTGTGTGTGTTGGCCAGTATGTGTTTACTAGTTGTGTTTGCGGGGGTTGAGCTTTGCTCTTTCGGCCCGCCTCTCAACTGTCAATCAATTGTTTACTAACTACTTTTTTTTTTCCCCACACCACACACACACACCCCAGGAAGCAGCCCGTGACAGCTGACTAACTCCCAGGTACCTATTTACTGCTAGGTAACAGGGGCACTTAGGGTGAAAGAAACTTTGCCCATTTGTTTCTGCCTCGTGCGGGAATCGAACCCGCGCCACAGAATTACGAGTCCTGCGCGCTATCCACCAGGCTACGAGGCCTATGTGTGTTGGCCAGTATGTGTGTTGGCCAGTGTGTGTGCTGGCCAGTGTGTGTGTTTACTAGTTGTGTGTGTTTTGCGGGGGTTGAGCTTTGCTCTTTCGGCCCGCCTCTCAACTGTCAATCAACTGTTTACTAACTACTATTTTTTTCACACCACACACACACACCCCAGGAAGCAGCCCGTGACAGATGACTAACTCCCAGGTACCTATTTACTGCTAGGTAACAGGGGCATTCAGGGTGAAAGAAACTTTGCCCATTTGTTTCTGCCTCGTGCGGGAATCGAACCCGCGCCACAGAATTACGAGTCCTGCGCGCTATCCACCAGGCTACGAGGCCTGGTGGATAGCCAACACACATCTGTGTGTTGGCCAGTGTGTGTATTGGCCACGTGTGTGTGTGTGTGTGTGTGTGTTGGCCAGTGTGTGTGTGTTGGCCAGTGTGTGTGTGTGTGTGTGTGTGTGTGTGTGTGTGTGTGTGTGTGTGTGTGTGTGTGTGTGTGTGTGTTGGCCAGTGTGTGTGTGTTGGCCAGTGTGTGTGTGTGTTGGCCAGTGTGTGTGTGTGTGTTGGCCAGTGTGTGTGTGTGTGTGTGTGTGTGTGTGTTGGCCAGTGTGTGTGTGTGTGTTGGCCAGTGTGTGTGTGTGTGTGTTGGCCAGTGTGTGTGTGTGTGTTGGCTAGTGTGTGTGTGTGTGTGTTGGCTAGTGTGTGTGTGTGTGTGTGTGTGTTGGCCAGTGTGTGTGTGTGTGTGTGTTGGCCAGTGTGTGTGTGTGTGTGTGTTGGCCAGTGTGTGTGTGTGTTGGCCAGTGTGTGTGTGTGTGTGTGTGTGTGCTGGCCACGTGTGTGTGTGTGTGTGCTGGCCACGTGTGTGTGTGTGTGTGCTGGCCACGTGTGTGTGTTGGCCAGCGGGTGTGTGTTGGCCAGTGTGTGTGTGTTGGTCAGTGTGTGTGTGTTGGCCAGTGTGTGTGTGTTGGCCAGTGTGTGTGTGTTGGCCAGTGTGTGTGTGTTGGCCAGTGTGTGTGTGTTGGCCACGTGTGTGTGTTGGCCACGTGTGTGTGCTGGCCAGTGTGTGTGTTGGCCAGTGTGTGCGCTGGCCAGTGTGTGTGCTGGCCAGTGTGTGTGTGATGGCCAGTGTGTGTGCTGGCCAGTGTGTGCGCTGGCCAGTGTGTGCGCTGGCCAGTGTGTGCGCTGGCCAGTGTGTGCGCTGGCCAGTGTGTGTGCTGGCCAGTGTGTGTGCTGGCCAGTGTGTGTGCTGGCCAGTGTGTGTGCTGGCCAGTGTGTGTGCTGGCCAGTGTGTGTGCTGGCCAGTGTGTGTGCTGGCCAGTGTGTGTGCTGGCCAGTGTGTGTGCTGGCCAGTGTGTGTGTTGGCCAGTGTGTGTGTTGGCCAGTGTGTGTGTTGGCCAGTGTGTGTGTTGGCCAGTGTGTGTACTGGCCAGTGTGTGTACTGGCCAGTGTGTGTGCTGGCCAGTGTGTGTGCTGGCCAGTGTGTGTGCTGGCCAGTGTGTGTGTTGGCCAGTGTGTGTGTTGGCCAGTGTGTGTGCTGGCCAGTGTGTGTGCTGGCCAGTGTGTGTGCTGGCCAGTGTGTGTGTTGGCCAGTGTGTGTGCTGGCCAGTGTGTGTGCTGGCCAGTGTGTGTGTTGGCCAGTGTCAGGCCTCTACCAACACCCTCACATCTGTCTCATGATATTAATAGACAAGGTGGAGCCAGGGGCTCTCTCCCCCACAAGTGCCGGGTGGGGGGGGGGCGGCTCTCCCCCCCCCCCCACAAGTGCCGGGTGGGGGGGGGGGGGGCGGCTCTCCCCCCCCCCCAAGTGCCGGGGGCTCCCCACACATCTCCTGAGAGATGCACCAGGTCGGGGCCCCCACACACGGCACCGTCCCCGGGCCCGGCTCTCACGGGGCCAGTAAGCCTCAACACTAAAGGACAAATCTGAGAAGCGGATCAAAACAAGGAAAAAAGGACACATTAAATACTGAGACATCAAGAACGCTCGGTCCCCCCAAGTCACCCACGACCGCCTGGGTGACTTGGGGGGACCGAGCGCTTTATTACCTTAGACACTGATGGTTACCTTGAGGTTACCTTGAGGTGCTTCCGGGGCTTAGTGTCCCCGCGGCCCGGTCGTCGACCAGGCCTCCTGTGGTGGCCCAGCAGACTGTGGTGGACACAGTCCATTGTTTTGTTCTATGTTGACCAGTCATCACACTAGAAAATGAAGGGACGACGACGTTTAGGTCCGTCCTGGACCATTCTTAGTCCATTGTGTCGATTCTCACAATCGACTTGAGAATGATCCAGGACGGACCGAAACGTCGTCGTCCCTTCATTTTCTAGTGTGAGGATTGGTCAACATACTTCAGCCATGTTAGTGTGACTCATCGCCTGCATTTGCACTACGTGGTGCTGGAGGAGGCGACCTTCCTCATTCTTCAGTATTTTCTACGTTGTGATCAAGTCTAATCTAGATCTCTCGCAATTTTTGTTAACCTATTTGTGTTGTGGTACGCGGCTCGTCGCAAAGTGTTTACATCAGTGTTTCCTGATTTGTGAGGCGAGACCCCCACCCGGCCCGCGCAGCTCTCGCCTCCATGCTAATGAAATGATTCTCAATTCAAGGTCAAGACTGTATTACATCCGCCAGTAGCAGGTGAACACTACCAGGTGTGACCGCCAGCAGGAGGGAGAGGCTGGTGGCGCGAGGAAAAGTGCAGTGTGTGTTTAGTGAAAGGGAAGGAGGGGGGGCGGGGTGTATGAAGATGATGGAGAGGCACAGGTAAATGGAAAAGTTTAGAAATGGGAAATATAGTGCACGTTATGATAAGAAGCGGACTGGCCGCCTTGCTGACACGATGTGTGGGTGTTGGCAGCTAAGCTGGCTCCCTCTTGTCAGAGAGCTGTGAGTGTACTGACCTAGTTGTGCTTGTAGCTTTGGCTCTTTGGTCCCGCCTCTCAACTGTCAATCAACTGGTGTACAGGTTCCTGAGCCTACTGGGCTCTATCATATCTACATTTGAAACTGTGTATGGAGTCAGCCCCCACCACATCACTGCCTAATGCTTGATACCTGCTTGATGGGGTTCTGGGAGTTCTTCTACTCCCCAAGCCCGGCCCGAGGCCAGGCTTGACTTGTGAGAGTTTGGTCCACCAGGCTGTTGCTTGGAGCGGCCCGCAGGCCCACATACCCACCACAGCCCGACTGATCCGGAACTTCTCTTAGAAAACAGTCCATTTTTTCTATGCCCATTACTAATGCATTCCATCTGTTAACTACTCTGACTGAAAAAGTTCTGTCTAGAGTCTCTGTGGCTCATTTGAGTACTAAGTTTCCATCTGTGTCCCCTTGTTCGTGCCCCACCCGTGCTGAAGAGTTTGCCTTTGTCCACCCTGTCAATTAAATTTGACAAGTGGACAATTTTAAATTTGTCCCTGAGAATTTTGTAGGTGGTTATCATGTCTCCCCTTACTCTTCTGTCTTCCAGGGACGTAAGGTTCAGCTCCTTTAGCCTTTCCTCGTAGCTCATACTTCTCAATTCCGGGACGAGCCTGGTGGCATACCGCTGAATCTTCTCTAACTTCGTTTTATGTTTAACTAGATATGGACTCCAGGCTGGAGCTGCATATTCCTGGATTGGTCTGACGTAAATTTTATACAGGGTTTATACATAAGTTTCAAGAGGCAGTTCTTATGTTGGCCAGTCTAGCATATGCCGCTGATGATATCCTTTTGATGTGGGCCTCTGGGGACAGGTTCGATGTGATATGAAACCCCAGATCTCTCTCTCTATTTGACTGTTGCAGGATTTCACCTCCCAGATGGTACCTTGCGTTCAGCCTTCTGCTCCCTTCCCATTATTTCATTACTATGCCCGTTCCCGAGTTGAACTTTGGTAGCCATTTTCTAGACCATTCCTCCAGCTTGCCCAGGGTGTCCTGTAGTCTCTGTCAATCATAAACTGTCTTGATTCATCTCAAAATTTTTGCATCATCAGCAAACATGGAGAAGAATGAGTCTATACCCACTGGAAGATTGTTTATATATATTAAAAACAAGATGGGTCCAAGTACAGAGCCCTGTGGGACTCCGCTGGTGACATCTCGCCACTCTGATGTCTCTCCCTCACAGTTACTCGCTGTTTCCTGTTGCTTAGATATTCCCTTATCCACTGGGGCACCTTATATTTTACTCCTGCTTGTTGCTTCAACTTTCCTAACAGCCTTTTATGGGGAACTGTGTCAAAAGCTTTCTGACAGTCCAAGAAAATGCAGTCTGTCCACCCTTCTCTTTCTTGCCTAATTTTTGTTGCTTGGTCATAAAATTCTATTAAACCTGTGAGGGACGATTTACCATCCCTGAACCCATGCTGGTGTTGTGTTACAAAGTTATTTCCCTCCAGATGTTCTACGAGCCTTTTCCTCACGATCTTCATCACCTTGCATAGTACACAAGTTAGGGAAACTGGCCTGTAGTTCAGTGCCTCCTGCCTGTCACCCTTCTTGTATTCTATATTGGGACTACATTAGCTGTCTTCCAACTTTCCGGAAGGTCTCCTGTTTCCAGTGACCTGTTATACACCATAGAGAGTGGCACACTTAGTGCCTCTGCACCTTCTTTTAGTATCCACGGTGAGATTCTGTCAGGCCCAACAACAAAGGGCCTAACAGGCCCTTTGTCTCATTCAGCTTCAACAGATTCCTTTTGACCTCATCACTGGTGAGGTCAAAATCCTGCAAGGTTGCTTGGTTTGCCTCCTCATTTAGCGCAGGGGCTTCTTGTTCTTTTGTGAAGACCTCATAGAATCTCTTGTTGAGTTCTTCACACACCTCCCTGTCATTCTCTGTGTATCTATTCTCCCCTTTTCTCAGTTTCATTACTTGTTCCTTCACCGCGGTTTTCCTCCTGATGTGGCTGTGGAGCAGCTTTGGTTGGGTCTTGACTTAATTCGCGATGTCATTTTCATATTGTCTCTCTGCTTCTCTCCTCACTCTGAGGTACTTATTTCTTGCCCTCTGGTATCTCTCCCTGCTCTCCGGTGTTCTGTTATTCCTCTAGTTTCTCCATGTTCTTTTACTCAATTGTTTCACTACTTTACATTCCTGGTTGAACCATGGATTCTTCTATTGCTTTTTGCTTTTCTCCTTTTGGACTGGGATAAATCTATCTGCAGCTTCCTGGCATTTCTGGGTGACATTTCATCAACTGTACAGTCTTCTCTCTCCCATGGTATTACCCTTAGGAAGTTCCTCATCTCATCATATTTTCCTCTTCGGTAGTACAGTCTTTTCTCTTCCGATCTCACCGTGGATAAGTTATCCCTACCTCCACCAGATACTTAAATGTCAATACAGTGTGGTCACTCATTCCTGCAGTCACTGTGTGTGTGTGTGTGTGTGTGTGTGTGTGTGTGTGTGTGTGTGTGTGTGTGTGCGTGCGTGCGTGCGTGCGTGCGTGCGTGCGTGCGTGCGTGCGTGCGTGCGTCTGAGTGTTAAAGTGCACACAGTGAAGTGATGTGCTCAGTATAAGCTATAGCTTCCGTTCCGGGAGTGCGAGTGTCCTGGCTGCAGCACCCGTGTTGGCTCAGCGTGCAGGGGCCAGGCTGACCTTTGGAAGGTGTTCCTCCTCGCGTCTCTTCACTCACAACAAGTTCACTAGGTGGTGTGTGTACTCACCTGGTTCTCCCCCTAGCTGTACTCACCTAGTTGTGCTTGCGGGGGTTGAGCTCTGGCTCATTGGTCCCGCCTCTCAACTGTCAATCAACAGGTGTACAGGTTCCTGAGCCTACTGGGCTCTATCATATCTACATTTGAAACTGTGTATGGAGTCAGCCTCCACCACATCTCTGCCAAATGCATTCCACCTGTTAACTACTCTGACACTGAAAAAGTTCTTTCTAACGTCCCTGTGGCTCATTTGGGCACTCAGTTTCCACCTGTGACCCTCTTGTCCGCATACAATCCATGTTAAACAGTTTATCTATCTATCCACGCCAATTCCTCTGAGAATTTTGTAGGTAGTGATCGTGTTTCCCCTTACTCTTCTGTTTTCCAACGTCGTGAGGTGCATTTCACGCAGCATTTCCTCGTAACTCATGCCTCTTAGTTCTGGGACTAGCCTAGTGCATACCTCTGAACTTTTTCCAGCTTTGTCCTGTGCTTGACAAGGTACGGACTCCATGCTGAGGCCGCATACTCCAGGATTGGTCTTACACATGTGGTGTACAAGATTCTGAATGAGTCCTTGCACAGGTTCCTGAAGGCAGTTCTTATGTTAGCCAGCCTCGCATATGCCGCAGATATTATTCTTTTTATGTGGGCTTCAGGAGACAGGTTTGGTGTGGTATCAACTCCTAGATCTTTCTCTCTGTCCGTTTCATTAAGTACTTCATCTCCTATTCTGTATCCTGTGTCTGGCCTCCTGTTTCCACTGCCAGTTTCATTACTTTGCATTTACTCGGGTTGAACTTCAACAGCCATTTGTTGGACCATTCACTCAGTCTGCCTAGGTCATCTTGTAGCCTCCTACTATCGTCCTCAGTTTCAATCCTCCTCATAATTTTTGCATCATCGGCAAACACAGAGAAACGATTCTATACCCTCTGGGAGATCATTTACATATATCAGAAACAGTATAGGTCCAAGGACTGACCCCTGCGGAACTCCACTCGTAACGTCTCGCCAATCTGAGACCTCACCCCTCACACTGACTCGTTGTCTCCTGTTGCTCAGGTACTCCTTTATCCAATGGAGTACCTTTCCTTTCACTCAAGCCAGCATCTCCAGCTTTTTCACTAGCCTCTTGTGTGGCACTGTATCAAAGGTGTGTGTGTGTGTGTGTGTGTGTGTGTGTGTGTGTGTGTGTGTGTGTGTGTGTGTGTGTGTGTGTGTGTGTATTCATCTAGTTGTATTCACTTAGTTGCTCTTGCAGGGGTTGAGCTCTGCTCTTTCGGCCCGCTTATCAACCATCAATCAACTGTAACTAACAACTAATTTTTTTCCACACACACACACACACACACTTAGAAAATTTTTTAGTGAGTATAATTGGACAGACTTGTTGCTAGGCAAGGAAGTGAATGAGATGTATGTCAAGTTTTGTGAAATATATGATAAAGGCACAAAAAAATTATACCAAAACAGAGATGCAGAACTAGGAAACAGGATTGGTTCAACAGAAAGTGCGAGAGGGCCAGAGACCAAAAGACACAAAAAAGGAATCAATACAGGAAGAGGCCAAACCCCCAAACATACCAGCGATACAAAGATGCGAGAAACAACTACACGGCAGTGAGGAGAGAGGCTGAAAGAAATTTTGAAAAAGGGATTGCAGACAAATGTAAAACAGAACCAGGTCTATTCTATAAATTCATAAACAACAAATTGCAGGTAAAGGATAATATTCAGAGGTTGAAAATGGGAAATAGATTCACGGAAAATGAAAAGGAAATGTGTGAAACATTAAACGAAAAGTTCCAAAGTGTGTTTGTACAAAATGAAATCTTCAGGGAACCAGATACAATAAGAATTCCAGAGAACAACATAGAGCACATAGAGGTGTCTAGAGACGAAGTGGAAAAAATGCTCAAGGAGCTAAATAAGAACAAGGCAGTTGGTCCAGATGGAGTTTCACCATGGGTTCTGAGAGAATGTGCACCTGAGCTCAGCATTCCACTTCAACTGATTTTTCAGGCATCCCTGTGTACAGGAGTTTTAGCAGATGTGTGGAAAAAGGCTAACATAGTTCCAATCTACAAAAGTGGAAGCAGGGAAGAACCCCTTAATTATAGACCTGTATCATTGACAAGTGTAATAGTCAAAATATTGGAAAAAATAATTAAAACTAAATGGGTAGAACACCTGGAGAGAAATGATATAATATCAGACAGACAGTATGGTTTTCGATCTGGAAGATCCTGTGTATCGAATTTACTCAGTTTCTATGATCGAGCAACAGAGATAAAACAGGAAAGAGATGGTTGGGTTGACTGCATCTATCTGCACCTAAAAAAGGCTTTCGACAGAGTTCCACTTAAGAGGTTGTTCTGGAAACTGGAAAATATTGGAGGAGTGACAGGTACGCTTCTAACATGGATGAAAAATTTTCTGACTGATAGAAAAATGAGGGCAGTGATCCGAGGCAATGTATCGGACTGGAGAAATGTCACAAGTGGGGTACCACAGGGTTCAGTTCTTGGACCAGTGATGTTTATTGTCTACATAAATGATCTACCAGTTGGTATACAGAATTATATGAACATGTTTGCTGATGATGCTAAGATAATAGGAAGGATAAGAAACTTAGATGATTGTCATGCCCTTCAAGATGACCTGGACAAAATAAGCATATGAAGCACCACTTGGCAAATGGATTTAATGTTAATAAATGCCATGTTATGGAATGTGGAATAGGAGAACATAGACCCCACACAACCTATATATTATGTGAGAAATCTTTAAAGAATTCTGATAAAGAGATCTAGGGTGGTTCTAGATAGAAAACTATCACCTGAGGATCACATAAAGAATATTGTGCAAGGAGCTTATGCCACGCTTTCTAACTTCAGAATTGCTTTTAAATACATGGATGGCGATATACTAAAGAAATTGTTCACGACTTTTGTTAGGCCAAAGCTAGAATATGCAGCGGTTGTGTGGTGCCCATATCTTAAGAAGCACATCAACAAACTGGAAAAGGCGCAAAGACATGCTACTAAGTGGCTCCCAGAACTGAAGGGCAAGAGCTACGAGGAGAGGTTAGAGGCATTAAATATGCCAAAACTAGAAGACAGAAAAAAAAGAGGTGATATGATCACTACATACAAAATAGTAACATGAATTGATAAAATCGATAGGGAAGATTTCTTAAGACCTGGAACTTTAAGAACAAGAGGTCATAGATTTAAACTAGCTAAACACAGATGCCGAAGAAATATAAGAAAATTCATTTTTGCAAACAGAGTGGTAGACGGTTGGAACAAGTTAGGTGAGAAGGTGGTGGAGGCCAAGACCGTCAGTAGTTTCAAAGCGTTATATGACAGAGTGCTGGGAAGACGGGACACCACGAGCGTAGCTCTCATCCTGTAACTACACTTAGGTAATTACACACACACACACACACACACACACACACACACACACACACACACACACACACACACACACACACAGGAAAGGCTTTGGGAAATGCACTTTACGACACTGGAAGACAGAAGACTAGGGGAGACATGATCACAACCTACAAAATCCACAGGGGAATCAACCGGGTAAACAAGGATAAACTATTCAACACTGGTGGGACGCGAACAAGGGGACACAGGTGGAAACTGAGTACCCATATGAGCCACAGGGACGTTAGAAGGAACTTTTTCAGTGTCAGAGTAGTTAACGGATGGAATGCATTGGGCAGTGATGTTGTGGAGGCCGACTCCATACACAGTTTCAAATGTAGATATGATAGAGCCCAGTAGGCTCAGGAATCTGTACACCTGTTGATTGACAGTTGAGAGGCGGGACCAAAGAGCCAAAGCTCAACCCCCACAAGCACAAATAGGTGAGTACACTCACACACACACGCGGGTCTGGTTGTTGAGCGGACAGCACGCAGTACTCGTAATTCTGTGGCCCAAGTTCGATTCCCGGACCAGGCAGAAACAAATGGGCAAAGTTTCTATCACCAAAGGAGGATTGACACCGGGAAAGCAGGAGACGAAGAGCATAGAGAATAGCATAAAGTTCTGCTGTGAAGATGTTAGCCTCCGGAGGAAGGCGACACATATAAGTGCGGTCAGGAAAAACAACAGAGTAGCCCACACCGTCAGCAGACTTAGACCCCATCGGTGAAGATGGAAACGGAGTGGGAGTGTGAAGAAAAGTGCTCAAGGAAAAGGCATTTCAGAACTGTTGGGGGAGTAAAAGCTTTAGTGATGCGGGTCAGGGATGTACAAAATTTGGGAAGGGGGACCCTCCACGGGGGCAAGGACGGAACAATACGAGGAGAAACATTGGTAATACGAACGAAAGAGAATTTTGTAAGCGAGACAAAAGGACAGAAAGAGGAAGGTGGTGAAGAGGAACAGGACCTACAGAAGGGGTAAAAGTCAAAGTACGACAGAGGCGAGAGTGAGGATGTAGTAAGGACCGAGCAAGATAGCAAAGACAGTAGCGATCACGGAGGTCCTGGAGAGAGAGGAAGCCAGTGTTAGCATATAAGCTGAGGGTAGGAGTTGAACAAAAGGTACCAGAGCTGAGGCGCGACCCAGTATGGTGCAAAGAATCAAGATGACGAAGAGTAGAAGGAGAAGCAGAAGAGTAAGAAGGGCAACTATAATTGAGTTTATACAGGACGTGAGGGGAGTGCAAATAGAAGAGCGTGCGTCTATCTGCTCCCCAATAAGTATGGGCCAAAACCTTAAGTAGGTTAAGGGCCTTAAAGCATTCAACTCGGAGGTAAGAGATATGGGGCGACCAAGACAAACGAGTGTCAAAGAGTAACCCCAAAAGCTTCGCGAAATCTTTGTACACAAGAGGATGATCATAAAGTGACATAGGAGGACGAAGGACGAAATGCTTTCGAGTAAAAGTCATAGCACAAGTCTTAATTGCAGAGAACTTGAAGCCATAATTGGTGGCCCAAGACGACACAGCATCAATCGCAAGTTGAAGCCGCCGTTGAAGGAGAGGCGAATCATCACCTCGCCAGCAAAGGGTAAGATCGTCGACATTTAAAGAGGAGAAGATGCCAGAAGGAAAGAAGACCATTAAAGGGCAACAAGAAAAAGAGTAGTTCTCAAGAACACTACCTTGGGGGTACACCTTCGTATTGCCAAAAAGAGGCAGAGAGAGAGAGAAAGTGGTACCAAGCCTGACTCGAAAGGAACGACGAGAGAGGAAGCTTTGGAGGAAGAGACGGAGATTACCACGAAGGACAAGAGAATGAAGTTAGGACAGAATATGGTATCTCCAGGTTGTGTCATAAGCCTTTTCCAGGTCAAAAAGGAACAGCAACAATGGAGGTCTTCACAGCAAAAGCAGTACGAATATAGACCTCCAAGTTCACCAGGACATCAGTTGTGCTGCGGTACTTGCAAAAACCAAATTGAGAAGGAGAGAGGTGGTGATGGTGTTACATGAACCACATCAGACGAACATTTACCATACGCTCAAAGAGTTTGCAGACACAACTCGTAAGGGCAATAGGGCGGAAGTCCTAAGGGGATGTTCCGAGACACCCCGGTTTCCGAATTGGAAGTACAACGACATCGAGCCAGTCCTCAGGGACTGATGACGACTCCCAAACCTGGTTATATAGACTCAGTAAATACTGAGACGTGCAAGGAGAGAGATGGCGAAGCATCTCATAATGAATGTCATCTGAGCCCGCTGCCGTAAAACCACAGAGGGGCCAGGGCAGACTGAAGTTCAGAAAGAGAGAGAAGGGATAGTTATAGGGAAGGCGGAGATGAGTGCGGAAATCTAAGAGATGAGATTCAAGAATGGGCTTACGAAGAAGGAAGGATTGAGGATGATGAGAACCGGAGCTAACAGAAGAAAAGTGGGAACCCAGTACAGTCTAAACCTGCACTGGATCTGCCACAAGAGTACCATGGAGGTGAAGAACCGGCAAATATCTGGAACGAACTTACCTGCAATCTTGCGGATCTTTTTCCAGATCTGCAGTAGAGGAGTATCGGACGTAATAGTGGAAACGGAAGATTTCCAACACTCACGCTAAGCTGTACGGATGGTGCTACGGGCCACCGCACTTGCTTTCCGAAACAAAATAAAAGAATCAGCCGTCTGTCGGCGTCGGTGTTTCTTCCAGGCTGCACGCTTACAGTGGACAACCCGAGCACAGACCACATTCCACCAGGGAACGCATTTCTGCGTGCCCCGGGAGGTAGAGCGAGGAATAGAACGGAGGGCAGCATAGAAGATGGTGTCATGAAAAAGGAGGAGGGCGCGAGGAAGAGGCAGAGAGGAGAGGTCAGTGAGAGTAGCACAGAGCATGAATAGGTTCCAGTCAGGTTTGGTTTACTGCCACCTAGGGAAGGAGAAGGGAGGGTGAAAAGAGAAAAAGGAAATAAGGATGGGGAAATGGTCACTGTTATGGAGGTCATCAAGAACCCTCAACGTGAGATCTAAGTAAAGAGACGACGAGCAGAGAGAAAGATCAAGACAGGAAAGGGTGCGAGTTCGAGAGAGTACATGGGTGGGCTCACCAGAAATCAGAAGAGACAGGGAAGAAGAGAGAACGAACGGTTCGAGATGGCAGCCACAGGTGTTTGTTAAAACATCACCCTAAAGTGTATGTCGACAGTTGAAATCACCCAATAGGAGCACTGGCTCTGGCAAGGAGTCAAGAAGGTACTTAAGATCAGCAAAGGAGAGCAAGGGGGGAGGGGGAGGAGAAAGAAAGGAATAACCACGAAAGTGACCAGGACGAGCACCAAGTATCGGTTCCTGGAGACAAACACAAAGTGGTGAAAACTGTGTAATCAGAAGTTGGAGTTCATGGAAGTTGGCATAAAATCCACGAATATTCCACTGAAGAATAGACATTGTCAAAAAGAGGAATGTCAACAACAGAGAACAATGAAGGAAAAAAGGTAAAGAAGAACACAGTATATTACGTAAAATCAGGATCACGATCAGTAAAATCAGGGTTAGGGGTCTTGGGTAAACTGAGTAAGGATTGAGTGAAGGGAGCGGGAGGACAGACCAGAGGCGGACGGGTAGGGTCCAGAGGAGACAACTGAGAGGGAAGGTCAAGGACAACAGGAGGAGGGGGGCAGGAACCGGGGAGTGTACCTCAGCAACTGAGAGGGAATCAGGAGGAGGAGCTAGGTCTGGGCCCAATGTAGCAGGGGCTACAGAACCCGGTGTTCCAACAGTCCGACTCAAAGGCTTGGGTCGCCCACCCCATGAGCCTGAGAAGTTATAAGAGGAATGGTATTTATCGACATGAAAATGAGAGGTAAGACAATCATTCACAAATGTGCCCCGATACCCACCGTGGAGCCACAATTAGAGGCAGGACACCCAACAAGAGACTTCGGATCTTACCGGGGTGCCCCAGGGGTGCATCGTGAGTATACGCCCCACAAACGCCACCTTAAGAACTGTCAGTCCGTCGAGATCGGGTTCAGTGACGAAAGGAGGATTAACAATTAAAGGGGTCCCTTCGCTCGAGACGTTGGGTACTACAGTTCTACGGGTGCAAGAGTATGCCTCCTCAAACCACCCGGGCGTCAAAACAAAAGAAGGCCGAAAGAATGATCAAAACAGGCAAAAGGTTGGTGGGAAATGACAATTAGAAAGGCAAAGAGGGGGGGGGGGGAGAAAAACGAAAACATAAGGAAAAGGAAAAAGTTGTCCAGCACAATTTGTGAGGACAGCAACAGAAGCATAAGGCCACAAAAGGACAGATTACTGTCTCATGAAACATCACACTCCGGCAGCCGCCCATCGAGCCCCCTCACGGCATCAACAGGCCAGACAGCGACGGGTGGCAAATATTTAAACAATCCCGTATTGATGTACGTCTTGCTCTTGAGCTGTCACTGTTGATATCTGGTGTTGAGTGTGTACACCTGTTTGGTCACCTGACCCACTTCCGCCGCTACACAGGCACCTAAGAATACTTCATTCGTTTACCTACCTTACTTGGTAATCATTAGTAAACTCTCACTAGTATTGGATATTCTCAATTTCGTTTAACACATAAATTATTGCAAATTCGTTAAACCTGTATAACTTCAATACTGTGAGCTTGGTAATTTAGAAACAGGAGGGAGAACTACTGACTAATACCACGGGGAACCCAGGGAGATTATATATATACAAACAATTACACCTAGTTATCACAGAGAGAAAGAGAACAAGAGTAATATTGTGTTTACCTCAGTAATTAAACGTGTTACATCCTAACGGTTGACACTGAACCTCAAGACAGTTAATATGGCGGTGACATGAATTATGAAATTAGGCATTAGATATGATACCAGGAACTCTGGTACTGTCCACTAGTATAAAGCCACAGTAAACTCTCTCTTAATCCTCCCCCCAAGCTTACACACCACCTCACGGCTCAAAGCCGCCTCCAGACTCCCTTCTTGACCCCATAGAACAGAATGATTAAGTTTCTCCGCTAAATAAAAGACCCGCCCACAAGCTGGTTTACAAATACCGTGACTAGCAGTTATGAGCGGCAAGCGAGCACTTTCTTGACGGTGCGTCGCGCTCTGCCTCATATTAAAGGAGGGCTCTGACATCACATCTGCCGACACTGTAGCAGATGTGATGTTACAGGCTAATTAAGTGCCTCTTGATAATTACATCTGACACTTTTACAATTCTTCGCTTAGACCAGGTCTGATATACCTTGCATATGCCGATTCCCTGCGTTCCTGACACGTGGAGAACAGGACAGTTCTTCAAAATGTGCCAAGATAGGCTCAATAGACTCTTTACACTGTAGTATACCAGGGCCACACGGGTGTAAGGGTACCCACCTGCACTGTTAGAGCATCAACCAAGTACAACCAACGAAAACAAGCAAATAGTACTTAGAACATTCTTCCAAGCCATCTAGTTAATGGCTACCTGGATATGTACTTAACCAGTTGCATTCTCACGCACATTTGCGTTTAGCAAATACCAGTGCAACCACGATGTGCGCTTAGAGTTGTTGGTCGTCTTTCTTCCACACCGTCAGGGTCTTCATCAAGAAGATAAAACGACCTCGCAAGGTGAAATAGTTCCGGGAAAAAAAGATAATTCTTTCCGCTGGCGACGACCCGGCCGCTGCGGCGCAGACTGTGCAGGCCCGCAGTGACCTCAACCCAACCATTACTGAAGTTGATGCCGGGGCTACCGGTGGCAGCAGACCCGGAGATACCGAGAGCCGACCCAGGGCTACCGAGAGCCGACCCGGGACTACCAAGAGTAGACCCCGGGCTACTGAGAGCAGACCCGGGGCTCCTGAGAACAGACCCGGGGCTACCGAGAGCCGTCCAGGGGCTACTGAGAGCAGACCCAGGGCTACCGAGAACCGTCCAGGGGCTACCGAGAGCAGACCCGGGGCTACCGAGAGCAGACCCAGAGCTACCGAGAGCCAACCCGGGGCTACCGAGAGCAGACCCGGGGCTACCAAGAGCCAACCCGGGGCTACCGAGAGCAGACCCAGGGCTACCAAGAGCCAACCCGGGGCTACCGAGAGCAGACCCGGGGCTACCAAGAGCAGACCCGGGGCTACCGAGAGCCGTCCAGGGGCTACTGAGAGCAGACCTGGGACTACTGAGAGGCGTCCAGGGGCTACTGAAAGCAGGCCAGGGGCTACCGAGAGCAGACCCGGGGCTACTGAAGGTGACTCAGGTGCTAGTGATGGTGACCTAGGGTACCTAGGGGACATTGATAGTGACTCAGGAGATATTGACTTAAGTCTTGAGGACCTGGAAGGCAACTCAAAGGACCTAGAAGGCGACTCAGAGGACCTAGAAGGCGACTCCTCAGAGGATCTAGAAGGCGACTCCTCAGAGGATCTAGAAGGCGACTCAGAGGAGGTCGACATAGGTTCGGAGCATACCGAAGGTGACCAAGTGTGCGAGTACGAGGTTAGGTTGATCGTTCACTCTGTGTATGAGCTGGAAGACCCGGGACTGGAGCTCTTCTCTGACGTGTACGTCAAGGCACAGCTGAAGGGGGTCCTCAAGGTTGAACGCGCCATCAGAACTGACGTACATGAGAACTGCGACGACTAAGTGGCCTTGTTTGAGTTTCGTTTGATATTCCCCAGGTTTGAACACCCGGTGACCCGGCCGCGCAAAATTCTCAAGTGGAGGTTTAAGGCAAAGGAACTGGAGCCAGAGCTGGTGATCAAAGTTATGGAGAAGGATAGGTTAAGCCGGGACGACAAGCTGGGTGAAGTGAGGCTGACCTTGTCGAGTGTGCCTTTTCCAGATCTGCGGCGCTTCTGCTCCAAGGAAACTCTCCACAACTCCAAGGTGAACATGTTCACTGGCGTCGTCACTGGTAAGGACCAGAACATTCCCAGGACAACTGGTAACCCTTTCCTGCGTGAGATATCGGGGTTCTGGCCCGTCACTAAGAGAAAAATTTTGCACAAGAAAGAATCCTTGTTGACAGGGAAGTTGAATATGACTCTCCAGCTACTGACGGCTGAGCAGGCCGACCAATACCCTGGAACTGTGGGCAACCATTTCAGTCCCTTCAACAAGTACCCATCACTCAGACAGCCGTTCCGCAGCCACGGGTCGTATAGAAGGAAGCTCATCACCATGCCCATAAGGAACTTACAGACGATCCTTCAATATATTTTTTCGCGTCTAGTGTTTTGGAAGGTGGTAGTGCTGGTGGTGATCATTGTGGTGGTGCTCTTGTACCCCCATGAGCTCCTCACGTGGCTGGCCAGTTGGCTCGCAACCCTCGCTCAATATGCCCAAATGTTTGCATCTAGGAATGTAGAGCGTTCCACGGCACTAAACGCCACTTAAAATTACACGGCACTAAACGCCACTTAAAATTTCACGGCACTAAACACCACTTAAAAACCCACGGCACTAAACGCCACTTAAAAACCCACGGCACTAAACGTCACTTAAAAACCCACGGCACTAAACGTCACTTAAAAACCCACAGCACTAAACGCCACTTAAAAACCCACAGCACTAAATGCCACTTAAAAATCCACGGCACTAAACGCCACTTACAAATCCACGGCACTAAACACCACTTAAAAACCCACAGCACTAAACGCCACTTAAAAACCCACAGCACTAAATGCCACTTAAAAATCCACGGCACTAAACGCCACTTAAAAATCCACGGCACTAAACGCCACTTAAAAACCCACAGCACTAAACGCCACTTAAAATTTCAGGTCGCTAAACACCACCTAAAATCCCAAAAGTCCCAAATGAAATAAGTGACGCTGAAGTACGTTTAAACCATGAGAGGTGCTGACTATGGACAGGTATCCGTCATGTATTTTATTTCGTCAAGTAGGTGAGCACCATTCCTTCCCTCCATGCTAGTGCTAGTGCACTAGCATGGAGGGAAGGAATGGTGCTCACTCCTCCGTGCTAGTGTATCCTCGTGCTGCTCTCCCCTCTCACTTCAACCCATCCTAACACACTGGCCTAGTAATGATACCTTATGCCACCTACAATGAAAAGCCACGCTTTGCACACATCCACGTTTTCTGTGTCAGTTGGTTAGGTCACCTGCCTGATACCTGCTTGATGGGGTTCTGAGAGTTCTGCTCCCCAAGCCCAGCCCAAGGTCAGGCTTGACTTCTGGGAGTTTGATCCACCAGGCTGTTGCTTGGAGTGCCCCCAGGCCCACATATCCACCACAACCTGGTTGGTCTGGCACTCCTTCAAGAAAACTATCTAGTTTTCTCTTTGAAGGTGTCCACGGTTGTTCTGCTCTTCACTGGTTCTATTCTGCATTTTCTTCCATATCGTTCACTCCAGTACGTTGTTATTTTACTGTGTAGATTTGGGACCTGGCCCTCCAGTATTTTCCATGTGTATAAGATTTGATATCACTCTCGTCTCCTTTCCAGTGAGTACATTTGGAGAGCTTTGAAACGATCCCAAAACTTTAGGTGCTTTATCGCATCTATGTATGGATAATATGTTCTCTGTATTCCCTCCATTTCAGCAATCTCTCCTGCTCTAAAGGGGACGTGAGTAGTAAGCAGTTCTCAAGACGGGACAGCACAAGTGATTTGAAGAGTACAACCATTGTGATGGGATCCCTGGATTTGAAAGTTCTTACAATCCATCCTATCATTTTTCTGGCTGAAGCAATATTTGCTTAGTTACGCTCCCTAAACGTTAGATCGTCAGACATCATTATTCCCAAATCCCTTACATTCTGTTTTCCTTCTTTGGGCAGATTTAATTGTGTTTTGTACCTTGTATTATGTTTTAGGTCCTTATTTTTACCGTACCTGAGTACCTTGAATTTATCGCTGTTAAACATCATGTTATTTTCTGCTCCCCCAGTCAAAAAATATATTAATATCTGTTTGTAGTTTTTCAATGTCTTCAACAAAGGTAATTTCCATGCTGATTTTTGAGTCATCTGCAAAGGATGATACGAAGCTGTGCCTTGTATTTGAGTCTATATCTGATATGAGAATAAGGAAAAGCAGTGGTGCAAGGACTGTACCCTGAGGTACAGTGCTTATAAATGCACTTGGACTCTATTTTATATGGTTGACTGTTACTCTTTGTGTTCTGTTCGACAGTACACCAAGTATCCACCGTCCTACTTCAAAAGTTATTCCCTTTGACCTCATTTTGTGTGCTAACATTCCATGGTCATTTATCGAATGCCTTTGCAAAGTCCGTGTATACCACATCTGTATTCTGTTTGTCTTCTAATGCCTCAGTGATTTTGTCGTAGTGGTCATGTAGCTGAGAGAGGCATGATCTTCCCGCTCTAAACCCAAGTTCGCTTGCATTGTGGATGTCATTGGTCTCCATGAAACTGGTGACCTGACTCCTGATCACTCTCTCAAATACTTTTATTATGTGGGACGTTACTGCAACTGGTCTATAATTTTTTACCCTATCTATTCTTTACTTAAAGCGTAGGAACGTTCTAAGCTACCTTGGAGTTACCTTGAAGTTGTTCCGGGGCTTAGCGTCCCCGCGGCCCGGTCGTCGACCAGGCCTCCTCGTTGCTGGACTGGTCAACCAGGCTGTTTGACGCGGCTGCTCGCAGCCTTATGTATGAATCACAGCCAGGTTGATCAGGTATCCTTTGGAGGTGCTTATCCAGTTCTCTCTTGAACACTGTGAGGGGTCGGCCAGTTATGCCCCTTATGTGTAGTGGAAGCGTGTTGAACAGTCTCGGGCCTCTGATGTTGATAGAGTTCTCTCTCAGAGTACCTGTTGCATCTCTGCTTTTCAACGGGGGTATTCTGCACATCCTGCCATGCTTTCTGGTCTCATGTGATGTTATTTCTGTGTGCAGGTTTGGGACCAGCCCCTGCAATATTTTCCACGTATAGATTATTATGTATCTGTCCCACCTGCACTCAAGAGAATACAGATTTAGGCTTTTTAGTCGGTCCCAATAGTTTAGATGTTTTACTGAGTGGTTTTTGACAGCAAAGGATCTCTGCACGCTCTCCAGGTCAGCAATTTCTCCAGCTTTGAAAGGGGCTGTCATTGTGCAGCAGTACTCCACTCTAGAGAGCACAAGCGTTTTGAAAATCATCGTCAGTGTAGCATCTCTAGTGTGAAAAGTTCTTGTTATCCAACGTGTCATTTTTCTTGCAGTTGTGACGGCTACTTTATTGTGTTCTTTGAAGACAAGATCTTCCGACATGAGTACACCCAGATCCTTTACATTGCCATTTCGTTCAATGTTATGATTTGACTGCTTTTTGTACGTGGTTTCCGTTTTATATTTTCAATTTTTCCATAGTGCATGAGCTGGAACTTCGTTAAACACTATATTATTTTCTGTAGCCCATAGAAAGACCTGATTTACATCAGGGATTTCTATGCAAATCCTAGTGTCATCTGCAAAGGATGATACAGTACTATAGATTGTGTTCTTGTCTATATCCGATATGAGGATGAGAAAAAGTACTGGAGCAAGCACAGTACCCTGGGGGACTGAGCTCTTCACGGTTGATGGACGGGATTTTATTTTGTTGACTATTACACATTGGGTTCTGTTAGTCAGGAAATTGTAGATCCATCTGCCTATTTTTCTGGTAATTACTTTTGAACGCATTTTATGTGCAATAACACCATGGTCACATTTATCAAAGGCTTTTGCGAAATCTGTGTAAATTACATCAGCGTTTTGTCTGTCTTCCATGGCATCTAATGCCATGTCATAGTGGTCCAGCAACTGTGACAGGCAAGAGCGCCCTGTTCTGAAACCATGTTGTCTGGGATTATGGAGATGCTGTACTTCTTAGCACTCTCTCAAAAATGTTTATGATGTGCGATGTTAGTGCTATCGGTCTGTAATTTTTTGGCTCTGCCTTATTACCTCCTTTATGGAGCGGTGCTATCTCTGCTGTTTTTAGTATGTCAGGGATAACACTAGTATCTAGGCTTTGTCTCCACAGAATGTGAAGGGCCTGCAACAGTGGTTTTTTACAGTTCATGATGAATATGGAGTTGCAAGAATCCAGGCCTGGTGCAGAGTGCATAGGCATACTGTTTATGACTTCTTCAAAATCCAGTGGAGATAGGGTGACGTCTGATATATGATTTGATGTTGGTATCATATCCATGAAATATTAATTTGGGTTATCAATCTTTAGTGCATTTAGTGGCTTGCTGAAAACAGAGTCGTACTGCTTCCTCAGTAACTCGCTCATTTCTTTGTTGTCATCGTTGAAAGTTCCATCTCCCTTTCGCAGGGGCCCGATACTAGATGTGGTTTTTGAACCTGATTTTGCATAGGAGAAAAAATACTTCGGATTTCTCTCTCTTTCACTGATCGCCTTTTGCTCTCTTTGCCTCTCCTGGGTTTTGTATGATTCTTGTAGCTTGAGTTCAATTGTTTCTATTTCTCTACCTAACCTTCTTCGCCGTTCTTGAGATAGGGTGCGACTCTCAAGTTGTTCCGCGATTCGTTTTCTTCGCTTATAAAGGGAACGACGTTCCCATTCCAATCTGCATCTCTTCCTGTTTTTTCTTAGGGGTATGCGGTTTGAACATATTTCTAGTGCTACTGAGCTTATTTTTTCCAGGCACTGGTTCAGGTTTGCATTTTCTAGCTGTTCTTCCCAGCTTATTTCTGTGAAGTCCTGGTTTATTTGCTCCCAGTTTATCTGTTTATTATTTAAGTTGAATTTTCTGAAATCTCCTCCACCGGGAATCTGGACTGGTTTTGAAGGTCTATTCCCCATGGTTGTCAGAACTTCAATTAAGTTGTGATCTGAGTAGCAGGTATTTGTAATCATTATGTCCCTGATCAATTCATCATTAATAGTGTAAATGAGGTCCAGCATGTTCTCCTTCCTAGTTGATTCTACTATTAGCTGATTAAAGGCAAACCTGTCGCACATCTAGTACTAGTTAGTACTACTAGTTACCTAGTACTTAAAAAGCTTCGTAGCACGCCTATTTACGAAGAAATACATGGAGCTTCGTGAATCTAGGTCCAGCCCCCGAGCTGTGGGTGCACGATAATTATCAGGCCCTGAACTGTAGGTGCACGATAATTATCAGGCCCCGAGCTGTGGGGTGCACGATAATTATCAGGCCCCGAGCTGTGGGGTGCACGATAATTATCAGGCCCCGAGGTGAGGGTGCACGATAATAATCAGGCCCTGAGATGAGGGTGCACGATAATTATCAGGCCCCGAGCTGTGGGGTGCAAGATAATTAATAGGCTCCCCGAGGTGAGTGTGCACGATAATTATCAGTCCCCAAGCTGAGGGTGCACGATAATTCATGCTCCAATCTGAGTGCACGATAATTATCAGGTTTAGTGGTGACAGTAAATCGAGATATATGATTAGATTAGGCAAGACAACAATTTGTTATGAGGGGGCCACCACGACCACCACCGCGGGTCTTTGCTCCCACACACTCGGGTGCCACTGGTCTCCCTGGGAGCCCTACAGTCGAACAACAGGTGGAACCTCTACTCGCGCTCTGGCCTTGTACCCAGGAAGAGTGAAGCAAAACTCGGTACTGACCTCCAGCCGTTGCTTCTGCAGCTACAGCACTTCCTCCGAGTCTTGGCCGCCGTAACAAAGGGCCGCGGGTCACCTCACACACACCTGTGTCACTCAACTAGTTAGGTCGCCAGCTGGGTTTGGAACTCTGCATGCCAGCAATGCAGCTCAGTGGATTAGACTCAATGTTACCAGACAATGGTATGTTTCCAATGATCACAGTGTTATACTGTGTTACCAGTCCAGGGAATGTTTCCATCAATAACAATGTTATTCAGTGTTACCAGTCATTAGAATATTTCCAATAATAATGATAATAGCGTGGTGCAAATATAGTATCACTTATATAATGCTCAAAGAGATGGAGGGCTCACAAACTCAGCAGTAAAAATGACAAAGTTTACTGTACTAGAATATACACTAAACATATAAGTAAATAAGCATATATATATATATATAGATATGAGTAAATAAACTGGTGAACATTGGCAGCTCTCCTCTCGCCGCCTCTGGCAACTCAAGACAGCTGGGCAAAATTTAAAGGGGTGCTCGGGCCCTCACTAGGGGGGCGCGTAGACCTCTCGTCCACCAACTCAGGCACACTCGTCCCACGCTGTCTGCTTCAGGTACTAGATAATATGTGGACTGACCTACTCCTAACATAATATAACACACACTAATAAATATATATACTGGGCCTATCTAGCCTAGTTATCAAGGGACAATGGGAGGGAAGTAATGATCTACCTTAATTAAAACATTCCTGTCCAGCGACGCCTGGCCTCCGATGGTTGTAGAGGTACACGGTTCCTGGGTCACTCCTCAGCGTTCTGAGGTCCTCCGGGCGTCGAGGAGAAACGCGCCGTCACCGTTCATATTCTCTGATTTCAGTTCTTTCAAGCTGGTCCAACCAGTGGTCACTGAGCACGTCGCTTCCTCACTCGCTCTTCCACAGAGACGATTTCTCATGGATCCAGACGCGATGTTTCCCTTCCGATCTTCAGTAGATGTTACCCGGTCACGGCAGCTTGCACATCATACTGGGGCGGGACCCGCAGGGCATCACACTGCCCTCCCAGCGTCGCTGCTCACCTCCGACGTAGACTAACAGCAACGAGCTCTTGGCGCTCCTTCTCCCACTAAACTCAGCTTCTTCGTGCTCCCCGGGAGTACACTAGCCTTCTATCACGATGGTAGACTGCTTTAGGCTGCACAATCCACTGAGTCCAATGAACATAATCCAAATTATGTTCTTGATTGTCCGTTGATTAATGTATATAGAAACACTGAGATAAGGACTGTTCCTGAACAAATAGTCTGGATGTGTCACAACGGAAAGGTTGATGATATTCTGGAGAGATACAAGAATTTTGCACCAAGACTGTAATCTTTTGTTGAATTATCTGCATGTCTCTTGCAAATTGTGTATACAGTATACCTAGGTCATAAAAGTATTTGTGTGTACGTCTGATACCAGACTACTTGTGTAAAGGAGGAAGTGTATATGTTTATCTCTCAGAATGTTCGGTAATACGTTTATTGCTTGTGATGTGTGTCTATGTATGTATTAACACGATGTACTGAACGGGGCGAGAATAGCTTGAGCTACCTCATCCCTTCGTGTGTATTTTACCTCAATAAACTTATTTCAATTTCAATCCACTGAGTGAGGCTTCTAAAACCTCCAATCTCGAGAGCTCACTGACGCACTTCCGCTCGGGTCAAAGGTCCGTGAATCACTGCTGGCTCAGTGACCTGCAGGTCCTGAGTCAGGCCTCCCGATGATGTCACAGCCTCAGGAGCGGGATCTGATTGGTCACTCACGTTACCTGGCCTCAGCCAGCCAATCGCCAGCCTGCTGGCGCCCTCACGGTCTTGGCGCCAACCAGACAGTGGCGTCGTCATTTTGTATGTACTAGGGGCGTAAGCCCCCTTACCTGCACAACTTAGAAATGACAATTTCTCCACAAATACGTAATCTTTCCAGTTGCCTCCTATATCAAACAATTCCCTGCATCTCAGGGAACCTGCAAGGCAAGAAGATACGACTCTTTACGCTGGAACAGGGGGAGAAATAGGAGAGGGCACTGTAAAAAAATTACACTAAAATAGAACACAGGTATACTGATCGGAACATCTACGACCTAGTTTCTTACATATCTGCGTTCGAACCTCAATGGTACAAATGGTTATATACGGCATCTAGACCGACCTCATTATTTTTACAAGGATAATATAGTCATCATGGCCTAGCACTTTCCCCTCATAATTACCTGCCTTACACTAAAAACGATCAGAGGTAAAGAGTCTCAAGCCACAATGTTCAGTATC
The DNA here is from genome assembly GCF_040958095.1 of Procambarus clarkii. Classification (NCBI taxonomy): domain Eukaryota; kingdom Metazoa; phylum Arthropoda; class Malacostraca; order Decapoda; family Cambaridae; genus Procambarus; species Procambarus clarkii. Next base: position 24,084,762 of record NC_091193.1, read on the forward strand.
AGAAGTCCCATATTAAACAAATTGTGACTAATATGTCTATCATTTGTCGTCATTTTCCTGCAGGAAGCCGTCCACTACCGGAGCCCGAGGACCTTGAAGCAGCTATTACAAGCATAGGTGGCCAAGCCCTTCCAGAAATATGCATCCGCGTGTGGAATTACCTATAATAAACTCGGCTATATTATCACAACCCGTGCACCAAGTTGTGGTTGATTACTGATGTGGCTCGTATGGTGGTCATGGTCACACAACACTCTAGGTACCTTATATGGACCGTCACCACACACAACCCTGGCCAACATGGGCGACCGTCACCACACACAACACTAGCCAACATGGGGCCCGTCACCACACACAGCCCTGTACAACATGGGCGCCCGTCACCACACACAACCCTGGCCATCATGGGGCCCGTCACCACACAACCCTAGCCAACATGGGCGCCCGTCACCACACACAGCCCTGTACAACATGGGCGCCCGTCACCACACACAGCCCTGTACAACATGGGCGCCCGTCACCACACAACCCTGGCCAACATGGGCGCCGTCACCACACAACCCTAGCCAACATGGGCGCCCGTCACCACACAACCCTGTCCAACATGGGCGCCCGTCACCACACAACCCTGGCCAACATGGGCGCCCGTCACCACACACAACCCTGGCCAACATGGGCGCCCGTCACCACACAACCCTGGCCAACATGGGCGCCCGTCACCACACAACCCTGGCCAACATGGGCGCCCGTCACCACACAACCCTGGCCAACATGGGCGCCCGTCACCACACAACCCTGGCCAACATGGGCGCCCGTCACCACACAACCCTGGCCAACATGGGCGCCCGTCACCACACACAACCCTGGCCAACATGGGCGCCCGTCACCACACACAGCCCTGGCCAACACCCACACCGCGACCAAGAGTGCTCCCCGGGCCAATCACTATCCATGACTGCATCCTGGGAGGCCAGTCACCTTCAAGGATCAATGTCATTATGTTTTTTTTTTTCTGGGAAAGGCGGGGAGAAGATGGCGAGGCCCAGGTGAAGGGAAGAGATAATACATGGGAACACTAGCAGAGTTATGACGCAACAGCGGGTGTGTCCCCATCCTACTCCAGGTGTATTCATGTCTCATTTTCCCCTCACGATGTGTATACATTATCTCGATGTTGCCGCGAGAGGGCCTACACAGAGGGCACCGCTCCTGGTCAGGTAAGTCCACTACGGGCTCACCATAGCCCGTGATACTTGGAACTTGTTCCCAGTAGCTGAATCTATAACAACAACAACAACAACAACAACAACGCGAGAGGGTTCAGCGAGTTCTACTCCCCAAGCCCGGCCAGAGGCCAGGCTCGGCTTGTGAGAGCTTGGTCCAACAAGCTGTTGCTTGGAGCGGCCAGCATATGCGCTACAACCCGGTTGGTCCGGCAACATTTATTTAACAGCGTGGACCTGTGATGCTCACACATGTCCTGTGAGTGTGCCTTTGGCACCTCTACTCCTCATTAGGTCTATTGTGCATTTTCTTCCATATTTTGTAAATATGGGACCTGACCCACCAATATGTTCCATGTATATATGTGATAACTCTCCCCGTGTTTATATGTTCCTCATCTGAGAAGCCTCCTTACACACGTGTTATGTCAGGCCAAGTGTGCCAGCTGGGTGGTGAAGGCCCACTTGGCCTGAGGAACAACTCCTGAGTGTAAGGACAGTTTCTCAAATGAAGAATATATAACCATCGTTTGGAGGCCTCCACTGTTACAATGATGGCAGGCGGGCTGGTCCCAAACCTGCACACAGAAATAACACCACATGAGACCAGAAGACATGGCAGGATGTGCAGAATACCCCCGTTGAAGAGCATAGGTGCAACAGGTACTCTGAGAGAGAACTCTATCAACATCAGAGGCCCGAGACTGTTCAACACGCTTCCGCTACACATAAGGGGCATAACTGGCCGACCCCTCACAGTGTTCAAGAGAGAACTTGACAAACACTTCCAAAGGATACCTGATCAATCAGGTTGTGACTCATACGTCATGCTGAGAGCAGCCGCGTCTACCAGTCTGATTGACCAGTCCACCAACCAGGAGGCCTGGTGGGAGACCGGGCCGCGGGGACCTTGACCCCCGATATCAATCCAAGGTAACTATGCTGACGCGATGTGTGTGTGTGGTAGCTAAGCTAAGCTTGCTCTCTTTTGTTAGGGAGCTGTGTTTACTGCTTACTATTTGTGCCAGCAGTCACGCTGCTAGTCACTGGTCCTCGCCTCTCTAAATGATCTATCTTGTTCCTCTATTATGTCTACACATATTTCTTTCTAACATACACATTCCCAGGAAGCAGCCCGTAGCAACTGCCAAACTCCCAGTTGGGCAGTTTATAGTATTTAGGCGAATAGAAGCGTTAGATGAAAGAAACTCTGCCCATTTGTCTCTGGTCCGGGAATCGAACCCGAGTCACATGATTACGAGTCCCGCGCGCTGTCCACTCAGCTACCAGACCCCTGTGTGTACTCACCTATTTATGCTTGCGGGGGTTGAGTTTTGGCTCTTTGGTCCCGCCTCTCAACCGTCAATCAACTGGTGTACAGATTCCTGAGCCTACTGGGCTCTATCATATCCACATTTGAAACTGTGTATGGAGTCAGCCTCCACCACATCACTGCCTAATGCATTCCATTTATTAACTACTCTGACACTGAAAAAGTTCTTTCTAACGTCCCTGTGGCTCATGTGGGTACTCAGTTTCCACCTGTTGTGTAAGGTTTTCCACATATAGTTCAGCATATTCCTCTGTATACTGGATAAGGAAGTAGCTTGAAATACAGTAGGGCTTGTACAAATACGGTAGGCCTGGTACAAATACAATAGGCCTGGTACAAATACGGTAGGCCTGGTACAATCCCGGTCCAGTTCTAAAGCCCGAGATTGTACCGGGATTTTAAAGATTGTCCCAGTAGGCCTGGTACAATCTTTAAAATGGAAATACTTCCATAGCCAGGGGCGTGTACAGTGCACTTCTGTAGTCCAATATATTATACTGTTGGTGTTGGCACAGAAACATCGGTCCTACCCCCCGGCACATACAGCAATTATACCATCTTGTATATGAAAATACATCCTGTATACATTGTGAAATACATTATAAAGGCAACTGGCCACTGGAACATGTTTATACACAACTTGGTGGCAAGTTATTCCCCTTGTGTATACCTTGTGACACGACTCAAACATTTGTTACTAGGAGAGAACACGTGTCGGCGTGTACACCTCTTGCAACACTGTGCAAGCAACCAGGAAAGGTATGGGGGGCGTGCGCCGCTCTGTGACGGGGGTGCTCTCACCCCCTTCCATCCCCCAGTCCCGTTACTCTCTCTCTCTCTCTCGCACCACCCACCCCCACCACCAGCACCCACCCACCACCGGCACCCACCACGGGCTTGACCCACTACCCGACATCACCACCACCCTCGCCACCATCACCAGGCACACGGCCCAACTCCCGCACACAAATAACGGCATCATTCAATTCAATTTCTTTATTATGCACCCCATACCCATCCCTTGGGCGGTGGTGGAAAGGGTTACATTTTTTTTTTGGGGGGGGGGGGGGAGTAAAGAGGAAGGAGAGGCATGGGTGAAGGGAAGTATAGAAGTGGGAAATACAGTGAGAGGTATGAAAGCAGGCGGGCTGTCCGCCTTGCTGACACCATGTGTGGGTGTTGGCAGCTAAGCTGGCTCTCTCTTGTCAGGGAGCTGTGAGTGTGTGAGAGGTTCTTCACATGTGTTTCACCATATGTGGATGTTCATAGATGAATACTGTGTAGCATTCATATATACACACTCCGATGCTTCCACACATGTTCTGGCTCTTTATTTTATTATTATTATTTATCGAGTTGTTCATACATACATATTATTTATCGAGTTGTTCAAACATACACGTAAATGAACTGTTCATATATACACATATATAACTCATCTGGGGATTATATACTGTGGGGCGGGGTTTTCGTCCAGAGAATCGAGGCTCTTGGGCCACCAGCTGTGGGAGCGGGGCGTCTCATCTTGGAGTAATCTTTCTAACATTGGGTCCTCTAACATTTCGATGGTGTTCCACACCCTGATGGCTTGGTGCTGCAGTCTGATGTTTAGTGGCTGTATGTTCAGGAGTTCGTGGAGCTCCTGGATTGTCTGATCATATGGTGGACGGTGTTTTGCTGCTCTCCTTAGCGCCTTATTTTGCACTGCTTGCAGTTTCTGCATGTTAGTTTTCTTTATGGTGTGTAGTGGTACTGGGGGATACTCTAGATGCGGCCCAACTAGAGCCGTATATAGGTGGATCTGAATGTTAGTACTGAGGCTTCGGAATCTTCTCAGTTTTCCTAATGCTGCTTTGGCTTTGTTTAGTCGGTCCCTTACATAAATTTGTATCCCTGTTCTATTTATCATGAGTCCCAGTATTCTGCCTACCTCCGCATATTGGATCGGATGGTTGTCAGAGATGATGGGGTCCGGGTTTCTTTTCGCAATGTGTATTATCTGGAACTTTTGTTTGTTGGTGCTAATTTTCCATTGCTTCTCAAAGTTGTTTATAAGTTCAATTGCTGCCTTGGTCTTGTTGGCTAGTAGCGGCTTTGATGGTCCCGGTTGGCAAATTATTTGGGTGACATCGTCAGCGTATGTGATGTATTCTCCATGTTGGGGTTGGGGTAGGTCAGCTGTATATATGTTGAATAGAGTGGGGGAGAGGCAGCTTCCTTGTGGTACTCCACTTTTCAGTTCTATTACGTCACCTAAGTAGCTGCCGATATTAAGCCTAGCAGTTCTATTGTCTATAAAGCTGCAGAGAGTAGCAGTAAATCTCTCAGGAAGCCCTAGTTCAGATATCTTATATTTTAGGCCTGTGTGCCACACTTTGTCGAAGGCTTTCGAGACGTCCCTAAGCACTATATATTACACTGATCTTTTTTCGACACTGCGTTGGCTATATGCTGGTAGATCAGGGCTATAGCTGTATGGGCCCCTCTGCGGTGTCTAAACCCATGCTGCCTGGTGTTATACTTCCCTTCCTCGTCCATGTACTTCACAAGTCTCTGATTGATTATTTTTTCGAATATTTTACCTGGTACTTCGAGGAGGGAAATTGGCCTGTAGTTTTCAGTTTGGGTTGGGGGTTTACCTGGCTTGGGGATTAATCTTATTGTGGCATTCTTGAAGTATGTGGGGAATACTCCAGATGCAAGAGCTGCATTTATTATACATGTGTATTGATGGACTGCAATCACTGGTAGGTTGGATAATACCATCTTATTTATTTTGCTGTTGCCCGGCGCCTTGTTCTTGAAACCCATAATTGTTTTATGGACCTCCGCAATGGTTATGTGTTTCATAAGGTGGCAGTCATCGCGAATGTTAAGGTCTTACAGGGTTTACAGAGGCACGTGTTGGGTTCAGGAATTGAACCCAATACGTTTAGCTCAGCTTTTTTAGTCTTTTGACGCTAGTTATACAATTGTTAATGTTACATACACATGTACATATTATATATATATATATATATATATATATATATATATATATATATATATATATATATATATATATATATATATATATATATATATATATGTCGTACCTAGTAGCCAGAACGCACTTCTCAGCCTACTATGCAAGGCCCGATTTGCCTAATAAGCCAAGTTTTCATGAACTAATGCTTTTTCGACTACCTAACCTAACCTAACATTTTCTGCTACCTAACCTAACCTATAAAGATAGGTTAGGTTAGGTTAGGTAGGGTTGGTTAGGTTCGGTCATATATCTGGTTGATACCTGGTTGATACCTGGTTAATTTTAACTCCAATAAAAAAAATGACCTCATACCTAATGAAATGGGTAGCTTTATCATTTCATAAGAAAAAAATTAGAGAAAATATAATAATTCAGGAAAACTTGGCTTACTAGGCAAATCGGGCCTTGCATAATAGGCTGAGAAGTGTATTCTGGCTACTAGGTACGACATATATATATATATATATATATATATATATATATATATATATATATATATATATATATATATATATATAAAAGTTTGTGAGGGTACCACCTCTGGTGCCAATGTGGGGACCCATAGCCTCGGAGAAGAAAATAAAAAGTATTCAGAGGAGACCTTGTGGTTTCTCACTGAACACTAATATTATCTTCTCCTACCACCCCCATTCTTTTGTATGTACGCATATATATTTACTTTATTTGAACTTTGTTACAAAAAAGGAGTTACATATGGGTTACAAAGATGGTTATCATAGGTTGTCGAGTTCCTCCAGCTCCTCAGATGGCGGGCAGGAACCCTGGATGCAGTGCGCATTTCCCCTCTGTATCGCCACACTGAGGCGCTGGAAAAGAAAGCTTGCAGCTCTTGGGTCCCTTGTTGTTTCAATGAGCCTAGAACCCAGTTCCTTCAAAAACCTGGTAGCACTTTTACCCCAGGCGCCGAGTGTCTCAGAAGCAATGGGGACAAAATTGTAGTGGTGATCCAGTTCTCTATACTTACGGGATTTGGCTGCTTCCCTGTGGGTGGCAGCGCCACCTGGTTGTGCAACACTGAGGTTAATGTAGGTGTTAGCCAGGGTTGATACGCACGTGTAGTCCCATACCAACTGCTTGCCATTCTTCCAGGGGTTCACTGTGATACCATCCGGGCGACCAATAAGAGCATCAGAGTTATGGGGCGTTAGGTAACGGGGCTCTCTTTCAGCTGGGCATCCAGCTGTGGTGAGGCTCCTCTTGATAATGTCGTTAACTTCACTGTGCCTCGAGTGCCATCCCCCTGTGCTTTGGCAGAGTAGGCCATGGTGGCCGTACCTGTCAGCCACCACCTCGCCGCAAATACACCTATATCTGGTGTGGATTGGGGCAGCAATTCGGAGGGCGTGTGGTGTGAGACGCGTGCCAGTTGCCGACATTGGGGTTGCTAACAGGAAATCCCCTGCATGTGGGGCTGCTACTGCTGTGAGGCGAGCAATGTCGTGTTGTGTTGTTGCAGCACCCAAGCACTCTGCAGCAACTTGGTCTACAATATATATATATATATATATATATATATATATATATATATATATATATATATATATATATATATATATATATATATATATATATAATATAATTATAATCTGCCGGAACTTTAACCTTGATCACATGGATAATATATATTATATATCATTTACACAAATGCATAAGCAAATCACAAGTGGTTCAACAAGAGGCTCACAACAGTCACTATACAAGACACACTACACCTGTGGTGAGTCGCACAGTTACTAGTCATCATTCAGCGTTCACGGTCTTAACGGTCTTCTTAATACATAATATCTGCCTTAACATGCATTTGTTCCTCTCCATTTCCTGCTAATGTGTGTCATGTGTGTGTGCTAATGTGTGTCATGGGTGTGCACACGTGTGTGTGTGTGTGTGCACACGTGTGTGTGTGTGTGTGTGTGTGTGTGTGTGTGTGTGTGTGTGTGTGTGTGTGTGTGTGTGTGTGTGTGTGCGCGCGCGCGCGCACACACACACACACATGTGTCCCCTCCTCCCTCTCGTCCATGTGTGCATACAGAGACTGCAGTTTGCAGTCTCCGTGGTGTAGTGGTAAGACACTCGCCTGGCGTTCCGCGAGCGCTATGTCATGGGTTCGTATCCTGGCCGGGGAGGATTTACTGGGCGCAATTCCTTAACTGTAGCCTCTGTTTAACGCAACAGTAAAATGTGTACTTGGATGAAAAAACGATTCTTCGCGGCAGGGGATCGTATTCCAGGGACCATAGGATTAAGGACTTGCCCGAAACGCTGCGCGTACTAGTGGCTGTACAAAAATGTAACAACTCTTGTATATATCTCAAAAAAAAAAAAAAAAAAAAAAAAAACATGTATCCCAGTGAAGGCTACGAGCTTCCCCCTTTATGTACATCTGCTCAAATGTTCAAGTGCGCGCGCGCTCGTTCCCGTATAGTTTTAGTCTAATATAATGTAATCCGTTTAACAGGGAACATATATTTCATGCCTTGAAAATAATAAATAATGAGACCCGTAATCATAGCCCCTGTGACAGGAGTCTGGAGACACTAACACAGTGGTAGATGACTGATGACTGAGGTGGTTGGTGGAGGCCAGAACTCTCAGTAGTTTGTGTTATACGACAAAGAGTACTGGGAAGATGGGACACCACGAGCGGAACGCTGATCCTCTAACTACATTTAGGTAATTACACATACCTGGCAGAAAGGGCGCAAGAAGAAAACCCTGATGTAATAGGCCTAACGGAAACAAAATTGTCAGGAGTCATAACAGATGCTGTGTTTCCAAAGGACTACTATATAGTAAGGAAAGAGAGGGAAGGGAGAGGAGATGGAGGAGTGGCCCTGCTGATCAGGAAGGACGGGAGGTTTGATGAGATGGAAATTCCAGGCTGTGACGGATTCAGAGATTACATAACAGGAACTATAACACTGGGTGGATCTAAGATAATAGTGGCAGTCATTTACAACCCTCCCCTAAATGACAGAAGACCTAGACAGGAGTTTGATAGGAACAACATGGCAACCATTAAAATAAGAGAGAGCAGCTTCAGTTGCCTGCAGGAATGGCTCAAGACTCTTAATCATGGGCGATTTCAACCATGGAAAGATAGACTGTGAGAATGGGGACCCACATGGAGGTGCAGATACATGGAGAGCTAAACTCTTGGAAGTGGCAATAAGGAATTTTCTGAGCCAGCATGTCAAGGAACCCACAAGAGTGAGAGGCAATGATGAACCAGCTAGACTCGACTTGATATTCACCCTGAATGAGTCAGAAATAAGGGAAGTCAAAGTTGAAGCCCCATAAGAATGAGTGACCACAGTGTACTGACTTTTGAGTACTTGGTGGAGGTAGGGATAACCTATCCAAGGATGGGATCGGAGGGAAAAAGACTGAATTAGCGAAGAGGAAAATATGACGAGATGAGGAACTTCCTCGGGGGAATACCATGGGAAACAGAACTTAGAGACAAGAATGTGCAGGACATGATGGATTTTGTCACCCAAAAGTGCCAGGAAGCTGCAGACAGGTTTATCCCTGTCCAAAAGGAGAAAAACGAAAAACAACAGAAAAACCCATGGTTCAACCAGGAATGCAAGGTAGCGAAGCAACTGAGTAAAAGAACATGGAGAAACTACAGAAATAACAGAACACCAGAGAGCAGGGAGAGATACCAGAGGGCCAGAAATGAGTACCTCAGATTGAGGAGGGAAGCAGAGAGACAGTTTGAAAATGACATCACGAGTAAAGCCAAGACCCAACCAAAGCTGCTCCACAGCCACATCAGGAGGAAAACAGCAGTGAAGAAACAAGTGATGAAGCTGCAAAAAAGGGAGAACAGATAAACAGAATGACAAGGAAATATGAGAACAACTCAACAAGAGATTCCAGGAGGTCTTCACAATAGAACAAGTCGAAGCCCCTGCACTAAATGAGGAGGCGGCAAACCCAAGCAACTTTGGAGGAATTTGACCTCACCAGTGATGAGGTCAAAAGGTTGTCTGCTGGAGCTGGATGTGACAAAGGCTGTTGGCCCTGATAGAATCTCACCATGGATACTAAAGGAAGGTGCAGAAGCACTTAAGTGTGCCACTCTCTATGGTGTATAACAGGTTACTGGAAACAGGAGACCTACCAGAAAGTTGGAAGACAGCTAACGTGGTCCCAATATACAAGAAGGGTGACAGGCAAGAGGCACTGAACTACAGGCCAGTTTCCTTAACTTGTATACCATGCAAGGTGATGGAGAAGATCGTGAGGAAAAGGCTCGTAGAGCATCTGGAGGGAAATAACTTTGTAACACACCACCAGCATGGGTTCAGGGATGGTAAATCGTGCCTCACAGGTTTAATACAATTTTATGACCAGGCAACAAAATTAGACAGGAAAGAGAAGGGTGGGCCGACTGCATTTTCCTGGACTGTCAAAAAGCCTTTGACACAGTACCCCATAAAAGGCTGTTAAAAAAGTTGGAGCAACAGGCAGGAGTAAAAGGGAAGGTGCTCCAGTGGATAATGGAGTACTTAAGCAACAGGAAACAGCGAGTAACGGTGAGGGGGGAGACATCAGAGTGGTGAGATGTCACCAGCGGAGTCCCACTGGGCTCAGTACTTGGACCCATCCTGTTTCTAATATATGTAAACGATCTTCCGGAGGGTATAGACTCATTCCTCTCAATGTTTGCTGATGATGCAAAAATTATGAGAAAAATCAAGACGGATGAAGATAGACAGAGACTACAGGATGACCTGGATAAACTGGAGAAATGGTCTAGAAAATGGCTGCTAAAGTTCAACTCAGGAAAGTGTAAGGTAATGAAATTAGGCGAAGGGAGCAGGAGGCTGAACACAAGGTATCATCTGGGAGGGGAAATCCTGCAAGAGTCAAATAGAGAGAAAGACCTGGGGGTTAATATCACACCGAACCTGTTCCCAGAGGCCCACATCAAAAGAATATCATCAGCGGCATATGCTAGACTGGCTAACATAAGAACTGCCTTTAGAAACTTGTGTAAGGAATTATTTCAGAACCCTGTATACCACTTATGTAAGACCAATCCTAGAGTATGCAGCTCCAGCCTGGAGTCCATACCTAGTTAAACACAAGACAAAGTTAGAGAAGATTCAGCGGTATGCCACCAGGCTCGTCCCGGAACTGAGAGGAATGAGCTACGAGGAAACACTAAAGGAGCTGAACCTCACATCCCTGGAAAACAGAAGAGTAAGGGGAGACATGATAACCACCTACAAAATTCTCAGGGGAATTGACAGGGTGGACAAAGACAAACTCTTCAGCACGGGTGGAACACGAACAAGGGGACACAGGTGGAAACTTAGTACCCAAATGAGCCACAGAGACGTTAGAAAGAATTTTTTCAGTGTCAGAGTAGTTAATAAATGGAATGCACTAGGAAGTGATGTGGTGGAGGCTGACTCCATACACAGTTTCAAATGTAGATATGATAGAGCCCAGTAGGCTCAGGAATAATATGATAGAGCCCAGTAGGCTCAGGAATAATATGATAGAGCCCAGTAGGCTCAGGAATAATATGATAGAGCCCAGTAGGCTCAGGAATAATATGATAGAGCCCAGTAGGCTCAGGAATAATATGATAGAGCCCAGTAGGCTCAGGAATCTGTACACCAGTTGATTGACGGTTGAGAGGCGGGACCAAAGAGCCAAAGCTCAACCCCCGCAAGCACAATTAGGTAAGTACATAGGTAACTAGAGTGAACAAGTCAGGTGGTGGAGGAGGAGGAGTGACGGAGCAGCACGTCTTGAGGAGCCTGCACCGCGGTGCTGTCTTTACCTCGGTGGCGCAATCTGCCGGAACTGTAACCTTGATCACATGGATTGAATGTCGGGCGGGCGAGGGACGCTGCTGCCTGACACAGTGTTGCTGCACCTCCCCTGCTGGGCCCAATATGTTCCTAACACAACCATTATGATACTTGTTGAGGCACGCAAGAGCCAGCTTGGACCTCCAGAGACTAGGTTAGTGGACGGTGGCATCACCGCCTGTCTGGCCTCACACTGGCCACACTCCCCGACACATCCTGCCTCTTGAAGCGGCACTCCCCCCCCCACCCCCGTGTCGCTTCATGCTTCATGCAGCTCGACGTTCAATCCCCGACCGTCCAAGTGGTTGGGCACTATTCCTTCCCCCCCCCCCCGTCCCATCCCAAATCCTTATTTTGATCCCTACCAAGTACTATATAGTCGCAGTGACTTGGCGCTTTCCACTGATAATCCCCAGCCCTCCCTCGCCCCACACACCAGGACAATCACCGGACGAGGTCTGGCGGCCGCGCCGGAACTCCCACAACAAAAACAATCGAGGATTAATTACCCAGAACAGCGGAAGGTATCCACCACAATTAAAACTGTTGGGAACTCTGACCTGGCTAGGGTGAGGAAGGTCCAGTAATATGGCGTAGTGGCCTGGCACTTGGCTCCTGCCACACTTTACCTGCAAGAGTAGAGGTGCAATGGCTGCACTAAGGAGACGGAGTAGAGGCGCAATGGTTCCACTAAAGAGACGATTATATCAACATCAAGGGTTCAAGACTTGAACATTCTCCCTCTGAATATAAGGGTCATACCTGGAGAAGGTCTCGGGACTTCTTCTTCTCGAGCCCGGCCCGAGGTCAGGCTCGACTTGTGATAACTTGGTCCAACAGGCTGTTGCTTGGAGCGGCCCGCAGGCCCATATATATCCACTGCAGTCTGGTTAGTCCGACACTAATTGTAAGAACGTGTCCAAGTGCCTCTTGAATACATATACCTTTGTTCCAGCAATATTTCTCATGTTTGCTGGGGTGTTGAACAGCTGTGGACCTCTGTTGTTGAGACAGTGTTCTCTGAACTAGCCGGCCTGAACTAGGGGCATACGTAGCCGACCTCACACCATGTTCGAAAGCAAGCTTAAAACACCGTAAAAGAATACTTGATCAACCGTATCAAACATCAGCCAGCGTCCAACAGCCTAGTGGTGAAGACCACCAACAAGGAAGCATAGTGAAACACCGAAAGGCAGAGTCGACAATCCTTGGAACACCCCCCCCCCCCCCCTCCCCCAATCACACAGATAATCTCAGACAAGCGCCTTTGTCAACACCATCTAATATTTCCAATATTTCCTCACCAAGTTAAACCACCCCATCACTGGTTCACTGCACTAAACATATGAAGGCGTACAGGCCTTGTTTAATATTTATTAAACAAAATTCTGGCTAAAATATCTGATTCTGAATTCTATAATAATGGCAGCTTCTACCCAGCAGCCAGTTGGTTGTGGTCCTGGGGGCCACAGATGGTTGTGGTCCTGGGGACCACAGATGGTTGTGGTCCTGGGGGCCACAGATGGTTGTGGTCCTGGGGGCCACAGATGGTTGTGGTCCTGGGGGCCACAGATGGTTGTGGTCCTGGGGGCCACAGATGGTTGTGGTCCTGGGGGCCACAGTTGGTTGTGGTCCTGGGGGCCACAGTTGGTTGTGGTCCTGGGGGCCACAGTTGGTTGTGGTCCTGGGGGCCACAGTTGGTTGTGGTCCTGGGAGCCACAGTTGGTTGTGGTCCTGGGCGCCACAGATGGTCGTGGTCATGGGGGCCGCAGATGGTTGTGGTCCTGGAGGCCACAGATGGTTGTGGTCCTGGAGGCCACAGACGGTTGTGGTCCTGGAGGCCACAGACGGTTGTGGTCCTGGGGGCCACAGACGGTTGTGGTCCTGGGGGCCACAGATGGTTGTGGTCCTGGGGGCCACATATGGTTGTGGTCCTGGGGGCCACAGATGGTTGTGGTCCTGGGGGCCACAGTTGGTTGTGGTCCTGGGGGCCACAGATGGTTGTGGTCCTGGGGGCCACAGATGGTTGTGGTCCTGGGGGCCACAGATGGTTGTGGTCCTGGGGGCCACAGATGGTTGTGGTCCTGGGGGCCACAGATGGTTGTGGTCCTGGGGGCCCACAGATGGTTGTGGTCCTGGGGGCCACAGATGGTTGTGGTCCTGGGGGCCACAGATGGTTGTGGTCCTGGGGGCCACAGATGGTTGTGGTCCTGGGGGCCACAGATGGCTGTGGTCCTGGGGGCCACAGTTGGTTGTGGTCCTGGGGGCCACAGATGATTGTGGTCCTGGGGGCCACAGATGGTTGTGGTCCTGGGGGCCACAGATGGTTGTGGTCCTGGGGGCCACAGATGGTTGTGGTCCTGGGGGCCACAGATGGTTGTGGTCCTGGGGGGCACAGATGGTTGTGGTCCTGGGGGCCACAGTTGGTTGTGGTCCTGGGGGCCCACAGATGGTTGTGGTCCTGGGGGCCACAGATGGTTGTGGTCCTGGGGGGCACAGATGGTTGTGGTCCTGGGGGCCACAGATGGTTGTGGTCCTGGGGGCCACAGATGGTTGTGGTCCTGGGGCCCACAGATGGTTGTGGTCCTGGGGCCCACAGATGGTTGTGGTCCTGGGGGCCACAGATGGTTGTGGTCCTGGGGGGCACAGATGGTTGTGGTCCTGGGGGCCCACAGATGGTTGTGGTCCTGGGGGCCACAGATGGTTGTGGTCCTGGGGGCCAAAGATGGTTGTGGTCCTGGGGGCCACAGATGGTTGTGGTCCTGGGGGCCACAGATGGTTGTGGTCCTGGGGACCACAGATGGTTGTGGTCCTGGGGGCCACAGATGGTTGTGGTCCTGGGGGCCACAGATGGTTGTGGTCCTGGGGGCCACAGATGGTTGTGGTCCTGGGGGCCACAGATGGTTGTGGTCCTGGGGGCCCACAGATGGTTGTGGTCCTGGGGGCCACAGATGGTTGTGGTCCTGGGGGCCACAGATGGTTGTGGTCCTGGGGGCCACAGATGGTTGTGGTCCTGGGGGCCACAGATGGTTGTGGTCCTGGGGGCCACAGATGGTTGTGGTCCTGGGGGCCACAGATGGTTGTGGTCCTGGGGGCCACAGATGGTTGTGGTCCTGGGGGCCACAGATGGTTGTGGTCCTGGGGGCCACAGATGGTTGTGGTCCTGGGGGCCCACAGATGGTTGTGGTCCTGGGGGCCAAAGATGGTTGTGGTCCTGGGGGCCAAAGATGGTTGTGGTCCTGGGGGCCACAGATGGTTGTGGTCCTGGGGGCCACAGATGGTTGTGGTCCTGGGGGCCACAGATGGTTGTGGTCCTGGGGGCCACAGATGGTTGTGGTCCTGGGGGCCACAGATGGTTGTGGTCCTGGGGGCCACAGATGGTTGTGGTCCTGGGGGCCACAGATGGTTGTGGTCCTGGGGGCCACAGATGGTTGTGGTCCTGGGGGCCACAGATGGTTGTGGTCCTGGGGGCCACCGATGGTTGTGGTCCTGGGGGCCACAGATGGTTGTGGTCCTGGGGGCCACAGATGGTTGTGGTCCTGGGGGCCACAGATGGTTGTGGTCCTGGGGGCCACAGATGGTTGTGGTCCTGGGGGCCACAGATGGTTGTGGTCCTGGGGGCCACAGATGGTTGTGGTCCTGGGGGCCACAGATGGTTGTGGTCCTGGGGGCCACAGATGGTTGTGGTCCTGGGGGCCACAGATGGTTGTGGTCCTGGGGGCCACAGATGGTTGTGGTCCTGGGGGCCACAGATGGTTGTGGTCCTGGGGGCCACAGATGGTTGTGGTCCTGGGGGCCACAGATGGTTGTGGTCCTGGGGGCCACAGATGGTTGTGGTCCTGGGGGCCACAGATGGTTGTGGTCCTGGGGGCCACAGTTGGTTGTGGTCCTGGGGGCCACAGATGGTTGTGGTCCTGGGGGCCACAGATGGTTGTGGTCCTGGGGGGCACAGATGGTTGTGGTCCTGGGGGCCACAGATGGTTGTGGTCCTGGGGGCCACAGTTGGTTGTGGTCCTGGGGGCCACAGATGGTTGTGGTCCTGGGGGCCACAGATGGTTGTGGTCCTGGGGGCCACAGATGGTTGTGGTCCTGGGGGCCACAGATGGTTGTGGTCCTGGGGGCCACAGTTGGTTGTGGTCCTGGGGGCCACAGATGGTTGTGGTCCTGGGGGCCACAGATGGTTGTGGTCCTGGGGGGCACAGATGGTTGTGGTCCTGGGGGCCACAGATGGTTGTGGTCCTGGGGGGCACAGATGGTTGTGGTCCTGGGGGCCACAGATGGTTGTGGTCCTGGGGGCCACAGATGGTTGTGGTCCTGGGGGCCACAGATGGTTGTGGTCCTGGGGGCCACAGTTGGTTGTGGTCCTGGGGGCCACAGATGGTTGTGGTCCTGGGGGCCACAGATGGTTGTGGTCCTGGGGGGCACAGATGGTTGTGGTCCTGGGGGCCACAGATGGTTGTGGTCCTGGGGGGCACAGATGGTTGTGGTCCTGGGGGCCACAGATGGTTGTGGTCCTGGGGGGCACAGATGGTTGTGGTCCTGGGGGCCACAGATGGTTGTGATCCTGGGGGCCACAGATGGTTGTGGTCCTGGGGGGCACAGATGGTTGTGGTCCTGGGGGCCACAGATGGTTGTGATCCTGGGGGCCACAGATGGTTGTGGTCCTGGGGGGCACAGATGGTTGTGGTCCTGGGGGCCACAGATGGTTGTGGCGGAGCAACATTCTCATCATAATGCAGCTGGCATAATTAGGAAGTTGTATATTGTGACATGTACCCCCCCCCCCAGCCCCGGTGTTGGCCGGCCACGCCCACCACGCTAGGCTAACATTAACCTTGCGTTTCGCTAATGATTATTAGCCTAGTTAGCATTAATAATTGGTATTAATTCAAACACAAGTCTACCTACCTTTCCAAGCACTACCAAGATATTACACAACTATAAAAAGTCTGCCATTTCCACAATAAATCATTGATATTGTCTTGGGTGTGACCAAAGATAACCATGAGTGTCCTGAAGCCTAGTCTGCACCTCTTACAAAGCTTGTCCTGTACACGTGTATACAAGGTGTATATTATACATCAGCCTTCACAGACACCCCCAATACACTTCTCCAGAACACAGCATGAAGTAAAATATTGTACAGTACTCTGAAGCTGTACAGTACGCCACCAAATTGGTTTTCGTCACTTTGTACAATTCTGAGAACACAACACATGGGCCGCGCTTCCTGGAGTTGTGTGTCGATATGTAGGCTGGAGGTGTGTGTGTGTGTGTGTGTGTGTGTGTGTGTGTGTGTGTGTGTGTGTGTGTGTGTAGTGTGTAGTGTGTGTGTGTGTGTGTGTGTGTGTGTGTGTGTGTGTGTGTAGTGTGTGTGTGTAGTGTGTGTGTGTAGTGTGTAGTGTATGTAGTGTGTAGTGTGTGTAGTGTATGTAGTGTGTAGAGTGTGTAGTGTATGTAGTGTGTAGAGTGTGTAGTGTATGTAGTGTGTAGTGTATGTAGTGTGTGTGTAGTGTGTATGTGTAGTGTGTAGTGTGTGTGTGTGTGTGTGTGTGTGTGTGTGTGTGTGTGTGTGTGTGTGTGTAGTGTGTGTGTGTAGTGTCTAGTGTATGTAGTGTGTAGTGTGTGTAGTGTATGTAGTGTGTAGAGTGTGTAGTGTATGTAGTGTGTAGAGTGTGTAGTGTATGTAGTGTGTAGTGTATGTAGTGTGTGTGTAGTGTGTAGTGTATGTAGTGTGTGTGTAGTGTGTATGTGTAGTGTGTAGTGTGTGTGTGTGTGTGTGTGTGTGTGTGTGTGTGTGTGTGTGTGTGTGTGTAGTGTGTAGTGTGTGTGTGTGTGTGTGTGTGTGTGTGTGTGTGTGTAGTGTGTGTGTGTAGTGTGTGTGTGTAGTGTGTGTGTGTAGTGTGTGTGTGTAGTGTGTAGTGTGTATGTGTAGTGTGTAGTGTGTGTGTGTAGTGTGTGTGTGTAGTGTGTAGTGTGTGTGTGTAGTGTGTAGTGTGTGTGTGTAGTGTGTAGTGTGTGTGTGTAGTGTGTAGTGTGTGTGTGTAGTGTGTAGTGTGTGTGTAGTGTGTAGTGTGTAGTGTGTGTGTGTGTAGTGTGTGTGTGTAGTGTGTGTAGTATGTGTGTGTAGTGTGTGTAGTATGTGTGTGTAGTGTGTAGTGTGTGTGTGTAGTGTGTGTGTGTAGTGTGTAGTGTGTGTGTGTAGTGTGTAGTGTGTAGTGTGTGTGTGTAGTGTGTAGTGTGTAGTGTGTGTGTGTGTGTGTACTCACCTAGTAGTGCTTGCGGGGGTTGAGCTTTGGCTCTTTGGTCCCGCCTCTCAACTGTCAATCAACTAGTGTACAGATTCCTGAGCCTACTGGGCTCTATCATATCTACATTTGAAACTGTGTATGGAGTCAGCCTCCACCACATCACTTCCTAGTGCATTCCATTTATTAACTACTCTGACACTGAAAAAATTCTTTCTAACGTCTCTGTGGCTCATTTGGGTACTAAGTTTCCACCTGTGTCCCCTTGTTCGTGTCCCACCCGTGCTGAAGAGTTTGTCTTTGTCCACCCTGTCAATTCCCCTGAGAATTTTGTAGGTGGTTATCATGTCTCCCCTTACTCTTCTGTTTTCCAGGGATGTGAGGTTCAGCTCCTTTAGCCTTTCCTCGTAGCTCATTCCTCTCAGTTCCGGGACGAGCCTGGTGGCTTACCGCTGAATCTTCTCTAGCTTTGTCTTGTGTTTAACTAGGTTTGGACTCCAGGCTGGAGCTGTATACTCCAGGATTGGTCTGACATAAGTGGTATACAGGGTCCTGAACGATTCCTTACACAAGTTTCAAAAGGCAGTTCTTATATTGGCCAGTCGGCCTTATATATGCCGCTGATGGTATTCTTTTGATGTGGGCCTCTGGGGACAGGTTCGGTGTGATATCAACCCCCAGATCTTTCTCTCTATTTGATTCTTGCAGGGTTTCACCTCCCAGATGATACCTTGTGTTCAGCCTCCTGCTCCCTTCGCCTAATTTCATTATCTTACACTTTCCTGAGTTGAACTTAAGCAGCCATTTTCTAGACCATTCCACCAGTTTGTCCAGGTCGTCCTGTAGTCTCTGTCTATCTTCATCCGTCTTGATTCTTCTCATAATTTTTGCATCATCAGCAAACATCGAGAGGAATGAGTCTATACCCTCTGGAAGATCGTTTACATATATTAGAAACAGGATGGGTCCAAGTACTGAGCCCTGTGGGACTCCGATGGTGACATCTCGCCACTCTGATGTCTCCCCCCCTCACCGTTACTCGCTGTTTCCTGTTGCTTAAGCACTCCCTTATCCGCTGGAGCACCTTCCCTTTTACTCCTGCCTGTTGTTCCAACTTTTTTAACAGCCTTTTATGGGGTACTGTGTCAAAGGCTTTCTGGCAGTCCAGGAAAATGCAGTCGGCCCACCCTTCTCTTTCCTGCCTAATTTTTGTTGCCTGGTCATAAAATTCTATTAAACCTGTGAGGCACGATTTACCATCCCTGAACCCATGTTGGTGGTGTGTTACAAAGTTATTTCCCTCCAGATGCTCTACGAGCCTTTTCCTCACGATCTGCTCCATCACCTTGCATGGTATACAAGTTAGGGAAACTGGCCTGTAGTTCAGTGCCTCTTGCCTGTCACCCTTCTTGTATATTGGGCCTATGTTAGCTGTCTTCCAACTTTCTGGTAGGTCTCCTGTTTCCAGTGACCTGTTATACACCTTTGAGAGTGGCACACTTAGAGCTTCTGCACCTTCCTTTAGTATCCATGGTGAGATTCTGTCAGGCCCAACAGCCTTTGTCACATCCAGCTCCAGCAGGCAACCTTTGACCTCATCACTGGTGAGGTCAAATTCCTCCAAGGTTGCTTGGTTTGCCTCCTCCTCATTTAGCGCAGGGGCTTCGACTTGTTCTATTGTCAAGACCTCCTGGAATCTCTTGTTGAGTTCTTCACACACCACCCTGTCATTCTCTGTGTATCTGTTCTCCCCTTTTCTCAGTTTCATCACTTATTCCTTCACTGCTGTTTTCCTCCTGATGTGGCTGTGGAGCTGCTTTGGTTGGGTCTTGGCTTTACTCGCGATGTCATTTTCAAACTGTCTCTCTGCTGCCCTCCTCACTCTGAGGTACTCATTTCTGGCCCTCTGGTATCTCTCCCTGCTCTCTGGTGTTCTGTTATTTCTGTAGTTTCTCCATGTTCTTTTACTCAGTTGTTTCGCTACCTTGCATTCCTGGTTGAACCATGGGTTTTTCTGTTGTTTTTCGTTTTTCTTCTTTTGGACGGGGATAAACCTGTCTGCAGCTTCCTGGCACTTTTGGGTGACAAAATCCATCATGTCCTGCACATTCTTGTCTCTAAGTTCTGTTTCCCATGGTATTCCCCTGAGGAAGTTCCTCATCTCGTCATATTTTCCTCTTTTCTCTTTGGAAATTTAGTCTTTTT
This sequence comes from Procambarus clarkii, assembly GCF_040958095.1. Lineage (NCBI taxonomy): Eukaryota > Metazoa > Arthropoda > Malacostraca > Decapoda > Cambaridae > Procambarus > Procambarus clarkii. Next base: position 24,104,651 of record NC_091193.1, read on the forward strand.
CCCTCCGATTCCATCCTTGGATAGGTTATCCCTACCTCCACCAAGTACTCAAAAGTCAGTACACTGTGGTCACTCATTCTTATGGGGACTTCAACTTTGACTTCCCTTATTTCTGACTCATTCAGGGTGAATATCAAGTCGAGTCTAGCTGGTTCATCATTGCCTCTCACTCTTGTGGGTTCCTTGACATGCTGGCTCAGAAACTTCCTTGTTGCCACTTCCAAGAGTTTAGCTCGCCATGTATCTGCACCACCATGTGGGTCCCCATTCTCCCAGTCTATCTTTCCATGGTTGAAATCACCCATGATTAAGAGTTTTGGGCCATTCCTGCAGGCAACTGAAGCTGCTCTCTCTTATATTAATGGTTGCCATGTTGTTTCTATCAAACTCCTGTCTAGGTCTTCTGTCATTTAGGGGAGGGTTGTAAATGACTGCCACTATTATCTTAGATCCACCCAGTGTTATAGTTCCTGTTGTGTACTCTCTGAATCCTTCACAGTCCGGAATTTCCATATTATCAAAACTCCAGTCCTTCCTTATCTGTACTTCCTTATCCAGTCCTTCCTGTATGTGTGTGTGTACTCACCTATATGTGCTTGCAGGATCGAGCATTGACTCTTGGATCCCGCCTTTCTAGCTATCGGTTGTTTACAGCAATGACTCCTGTCCCATTTCCCTATCATACCTAGTTTTAAAAGTATGAATAGTATTTGCTTCCACAACCTGTTCCCCAAGTGCATTCCATTTTTCTACTACTCTCACGCTAAAAGAAAACTTCCTAACATCTCTGTGACTCATCTGAGTTTCCAGTTTCCACCCATGTCCCCTCGTTCTGTTATTATTACGTGTGAACATTTCATCTATTTCCACTTTGTCAATTCCCCTGAGTATTTTATATGTCCCTATCATATCTCCTCTCTCCCTTCTTTTCTCTAGTATCGTAAGGTTCAGTTCCTTCAGCCGCTCTTCATATCCCATCCCTCGTAGCTCTGGGACAAGCCTCGTCGCAAACCTCTGAACCTTCTCCAGTTTATGTGTTTCTTCAGGTGGGGGCTCCATGATGGCGCGGCATACTCTAAGACGGGTCTCACTTAGGCAGTGTAAAGCGCCCTAAAAGCTTCCTCATTTAGGTTTCTGAATGAAGTTCTAATTTTCACCAGTGTAGAGTACGCTGCTGTCGTTATCCTATTTATATGTGCCTCAGGAGTTAGATTAGGTGTCACATCCACTCCCAGGTCTCTTTCTCGAATCGTTACAGGTAGGCTGTTCCCCTTCATTGTGTACTGTCCCTTTGGTCTCCTGTCACCTGATCCCATTTCCATAACTTTACATGTACTGGTGTTAAACTCCAGTAGCCATTTCCCTGACCATCTCTGCAGCCTGTTTAAGTCCTCTTGGAGGATCCTACAATCCTCGTCTGTCACAACTCTTCTCATTAATTTTGCGTCATCTGCAAACATTGACATGTATGATTCCACTCCTGTGTGTGTGTGTGTGTGTGTGTGTGTGTGTGTGTGTGTGTGTGTGTGTGTGTGTGTATGTGTGTGTGCGTGTAATTACCTAAGTGTAGTTACAGGATGAGAGCTACGCTCGTGGTGTCCCGTCTTCCCAGCACTCTTTGTCATATAACGCTTTGAAACTACTGACGGTCTTGGCCTCCACCACCTTCTCACCTAACTTGTTCCAACCGTCTACCACTCTGTTTGCGAAAGTGAATTTTCTTATATTTAGTCTGCATCTGTGTTTAGCTAGATTAAATCTATGACCTCTTGTTCTTGAAGTTCCAGGTCTCAGGAAATCTTCCCTATCGATTTTATCAATTCCTGATACTATTTTGTATGTAGTGATCATATCACCTCCTTTTCTTCTGTCTTCTAGTTTTGGCATATTTAATGCCTCTAACCTCTCCTCGTAGCTCTTGCCCTTCAGTTCTGGGAGCCACTTAGTAGCATGTCTTTGCACCTTTTCCAGTTTGTTGATGTGCTTCTTAAGATATGGGCACCACACAACCGCTGCATATTCTAGCTTTGGCCTAACAAAAGTCGTGAACAATTTCTTGTGTGTGTGTGTGTGTGTGTGTGTGTGTGTGTGTGTGTGTGTGTGTGTGTGTGTGTGTGTGGTGTGTGTGTGGTGTGTGTGTGGTGTGTGTGTGGTGTGTGTGTGTGTGTGTGTGTGTGTGTGTGTGTGTGTGTGTGTGTGTGTGTGTGTGTGTGTGGTGTGTGTGTGTGTGGTGTGTGTGTGTGTGGTGTGTGTGTGTGTGGTGTGTGTGTGGTGTGTGTGTGGTGTGTGTGTGGTGTGTGTGTGGTGTGTGTGTGGTGTGTGTGTGTGTGTGTGGTGTGTGTGTGGTGTGTGTGTGTGTGTGTGTGTGGTGTGTGTGTGTGTGTGGTGTGTGTGTGTGGAGTGTGTGTGTGTGGAGTGTGTGTGTGTGGAGTGTGTGTGTGTGGAGTGTGTGTGTGTGGAGTGTGTGTGTGTGGAGTGAGTGTGTGTGGAGTGAGTGTGTGTGGAGTGAGTGTGTGTGTGTGGAGTGAGTGAGTGTGTGTGTTTGGAGTGAGTGAGTGTGTGTGTGTGGAGTGAGTGTGTGTGTGTGGAGTGTGTGTGTGTGGAGTGAGTGTGTGTGTGTGGAGTGAGTGTGTGTGTGTGGTGTGAGTGTGTGTGTGTGGAGTGAGTGTGTGTGGAGTGTGTGTGTGTGGAGTGTGTGTGTGTGGAGTGTGTGTGTGTGGAGTGTGTGTGTGTGGAGTGAGTGTGTGTGGAGTGAGTGTGTGTGTGTGGAGTGAGTGAGTGTGTGTGGAGTGAGTGAGTGTGTGTGTGTGGAGTGAGTGTGTGTGTGTGGAGTGAGTGTGTGTGTGTGGAGTGAGTGTGTGTGTGTGGAGTGAGTGTGTGTGGAGTGAGTGTGTGTGTGTGTGGAGTGAGTGTGTGTGTGTGTGGAGTGAGTGTGTGTGTGTGTGGAGTGAGTGTGTGTGTGTGGAGTGAGTGTGTGTGTGTGGAGTGAGTGTGTGTGTGTGGAGTGAGTGTGTGTGTGTGGAGTGAGTGTGTGTGTGTGGAGTGAGTGTGTGTGTGTGGAGTGAGTGTGTGTGTGTGGAGTGAGTGTGTGTGTGTGGAGTGAGTGTGTGTGTGTGTGTGTGTGTGTGTGTGTGTGTGTGTGTGTGTGTGTGTGTGTGTGTGTGTGTGTGTGTGTGTGTGTGTGTGTGGAGAGATTACTGAGATAGAGGGAATACAGAGAACATGTACTGCATACGTAGACGCGATAAAACACCTAAATTATTGGAATCGTCTCAAAGCTCTCCAATTGTACTCAATAGAAAGGAGACGAGAGATATACCAAATAATATACACATGGAAAATACTGGAGGACAGGTCTCAAATCTACACTGTAAAATAACAACGTACTGGAGTGAACGATATGGAAGAAAATGCAGAATAGAACCAGTGAAGAGCAGAGGTGCCATAGGCACAATCAGAGAACACTGTATGAACATCAGAGGTCCGCGGTTGTGTTCCACGGTCCTCCCAGCGACTATCAGAAATATTGCCGGAACAACCGTGGACATCAAGAGAAAACTAAATAGTTTCCTCCTAGGAGTGCCGGACCATCGGGCTGTGATGGGTATGTGGGCCTGCGGGCCGCTCCAAGCAACAGCCTGGTGGACCAAACTCTCACAAGTGAAGCCTGGCCTCGGGCCGGGCTTGGGGAGTAGAAGAACTCCCAGAACCCCATCAACCAGGTACCTCTACACTCCTCACACACCTCAACTATATCATGTACGCACCACACTGCCTATCTTGTCACTGAAGACTAGAAAGTTATGAAAATGCTTTGGAAAAATACAGGGAAATATTACAGATATTTAGTCTTACAACTGGGAACGGAAAACACGATGTTCGATGGTGACCTTCTCACTACTTCGGTAGAGAGAAAACCCATTCCTCAACACGAACACAGGATACATGATGCAATCGGACTTGAAAGAACAGAGTGACCAAGTCAAAGCTCTAGGCATGATAGTGCCACACGCCCTCACGTTCACACTTCAACAAGCACTTTACCTTGAGGTGCTTCACAGAATATTACGTACTTCATACGACACTGTACTGCCAACACTAACTTCATACGACACTGTACTGCCAACACTAACTTCCCGACGGCCCTGCCATCTGCCACCGTTAGTCTTGGTCTCTGCTCCTTCACCTTCCTCTTATCTCAGCTTCTTATCCTCGTATCCCCTCCAAGTCTGGTACTGGCTTGGTGCTTTCCCTGGTAATTACCTTTCGTAGTAAGTAGTGACCATTTCTGTATCGCTGGACCGCTGCAGGCGAAGGTCAGTGACGCTGTGAGGTTGGTGGAGGATCCCAGCTGCCTCGTAGGCGGCATCAGCCCTCCTGAAGGCTCCCTTATTCTTAATATTCTTGTGCTATTGTAGTGTGATCTGGTCACAGATTACAGCACAATAGCAGCAATGCCCTCTAGTGCACACCGGATAATCAAACAATAACTACTGATTGTATTCAATCAGAAGTCTCGTTAGTTTAACCCGGTGCGTGTACCTGATGGATTTGTTACTCTCTCAGCTCTGACTTCCCTGGTAACCATTAGAACGTAAAAACAGATAGGGACGCTGCTACAGCTGCTGCTTCACCTGCTGCTACACCTGCTGCTTCACCTGCTGCTACACCTGCTGATAACAGTCCGTACTCTTGTGTCAATACAACGCAGCAAACACTGCATCTTGCCAAGGAAGAGCCAGAGTTGGGAAGAGTGTAAGAGTAACATCACAGGAGCACCAGTCGACACCACACTCCTGATTTGATTGTTGCCACCGGAGGCGCCTAGTTTATTGTGCACCCCATACCCATCCTGTGAGCGGTAGCGCAAAAGCATTACAGAGGGCACAAAAGGTCTTTATCAGACCTCATCGTAGATTATTACATAAACAATTTGCTCTATCCTTCACACCTTATAGTTACAACGCCAGCTAGTGCCAGAGAATGTTCTATTTCAAGAGTAACAGTACAACAGTATATTTACAGTAAGTCATTACCAGTCCTGGAAACACCCGGCCCCGTCCCTCTCTCCCGCACACTCACCATATAGATCAATTCATCAAAAATTTGCTTGTCCATTTTAAAGAATGAAGAACAATTTTTATTTATATTACTTCTAAGCTGCATCAGTTATGAACCCATCCCTGCCCTTGTGTGGCAGTGAACAGTAGAAAGGTGTTTTCACATATCCATACATTAACACATTGGTTTAGACCTATAGTCTTGTGTCTCTGTCCTGCGTGGCAGGGAATACCAGCATTATCCTCACTTTAATTAGATTTAATATTAATACTCAGATTGGGCAAAATTGTACTTAAATTTTGTCAATAAAGATGTTAATAATAAATAACTCTCCATATATTTGTCCTATATCATTTCCTTGATGCATATAATGGATATGTGGGCCTGCGGGCCGCTCCGAGCAACAGCCTGCTGAACCAAGTTATCACAAGTCAAGCCTGGCCTCGGGCCGGGCCTGGGGAGTAGAACTCCTGAAATCCTCTCTAGGTATCAACCACTTGAGGTGGACGGTAGAGCGATGGCCTCCCATCATGCAGGTCGGTGTTCAATCCCCGACCGTCCAAGGGGTTGGGCACCATTCCTTCCCCAATAAATTCTCATCCCTTCCAAGTTCTATATAGTCGTAATAGCTTGGCGCTTTCTCCTGATAGATCCCTTTCTTCCCTGGCCAGGTATGGTCGAGCCACACCATACAGGGTGGCCCAAGTCAAGGCCACAAGGTAGGAACACCCAGGGTGTAGTGCCTGGACCACTGGCACCTTCATGCTATAACATACACCACCGCGGCGTGTGGAATAACTGAACTGAATAAGAACCTGCTGCAGTGCTCGAGGAAAACTATTGTCAAGAACCTGTAGGTGGGACGACCCAGCCACCCCTCTGGTGTGGCGTGGGTCTGGGACAGTTGCACACCTGGGGAGCTACACCCTGGGGAGCGGGGAGAGGAGCCCGGAACACGTGGGGAGCCACACCCTGGGGGGGGGAGGAGCCCGCCACACCTGGGGAGCCACACCCTGGGGGGGGGGGGAGGAGCCCGGAACACGTGGGGAGCCACACCCTGGGGGGGGGAGGAGCCCGCCACACGTGGGGAGCCACACCCTGGGGGGGGGGGAAAGAGCCCGCCACACGTGGGGAGCCACACCCTGGGGGGGGGGAGGAGCCCGCCACACGTGGGGAGCCACACCCTGGGGGGGAGGAGCCCGGCACACGTGGGGAGCCACACCTTGGGGGGGGGGGGAGGCGCCCGGCACACGTGAGGAGCCACACCCTGGGGGGGGAGGAGCCCGGCACACGTGGGGAGCCACACCCTGGGGGGGGAGGCGCCCGGCACACGTGAGGAGCCACACCCTGGGGGGGGAGGCGCCCGGCACACGTGAGGAGCCACACCCTGGGGGAGGAGCCCGGCACACGTGGGGAGCCACACCCTGGGGGGGGAGGCGCCCGGCACACGTGAGGAGCCACACCCTGGGGGGGGAGGCGCCCGGCACACGTGGGGAGCCACACCCTGGGGGGGGAGGCGCCCGGCACACGTGGGGAGCCACACCCAGGGGGGGAGAGGCGCCCGGCACACGTGGGGAGCCACACCCTGGGGGGGGGGAGGCGCCCGGCACACGTAGGGAGCCACACCCTGGGGGGGGAGGCGCCCGGCACACGTGGGGAGCCACACCCTGGGGGGGGGAGGCGCCCGGCACACGTGGGGAGCCACACCCAGGGGGGGAGAGGCGCCCGGCACACGTGGGGAGCCACACCCTGGGGGGGGGAGGCGCCCGGCACACGTGGGGAGCCACACCCTGGGGGGGGAGGCGCCCGGCACACGTGGGGAGCCACACCCAGGGGGGGAGAGGCGCCCGGCACACGTGGGGAGCCACACCCTGGGGGGGGGAGGCGCCCGGCACACGTGGGGAGCCACACCCTGGGGGGGGGGGGAGGCGCCCGGCACACGTGGGGAGCCACACCCTGGGGGGGGGGGGAGGCGCCCGGCAAACGTGGGGAGCCACACCCTGGGGGGGGAGGCGCCCGGCACACGTGGGGAGCCACACCCTGGGGGGGGGAGGCGCCCGGCACACGTGGGGAGCCAAACCCTGGGGGGGGGAGGCGCCCGGCACACGTGGGGAGCCACACGCAGGGGGGGGGAGGCGCCCGGCACACGTGGGGAGCCACACCCTGGGGGGGGAGGCGCCCGGCACACGTGGGGAGCCACACCCTGGGGGGGGAGGCGCCCGGCACACGTGGGGAGCCACACCCTGGGGGGGGGGGGAGCCCGGCACACGTGGGGAGCCACACCCTGGGGGGGGAGGCGCCCGGCACACGTGGGGAGCCACACCCTGGGGGGGGAGGCGCCCGGCACACGTGGGGGAGCCACACCCTGGGGGGGGGAGGCGCCCGGCACACGTGGGGAGCCACACCCTGGGGGGGGGAGGCGCCCGGCACACGTGGGGAGCCACACCCTGGGGGGGGGAGGCGCCCGGCACACGTGGGGAGCCACACCCTGGGGGGGGGGGGAGCCCGGCACACGTGGGGAGCCACACCCTGGGGGGGGAGGCGCCCGGCACACGTGGGGAGCCACACCCTGGGGGGGGAGGAGCCCGGCACACGTGGGGAGCCACACCCTGGGGGGGGGGGAGCCCGGCACACGTGGGGAGCCACACGTGGGGAGCCACACCCTGGGGGGGGGAGCCCGGCACACGTGGGGAGCCACACCCTGGGGGGGAGGCGCCCGGCACACGTGGGGAGCCACACCCTGGGGGGGGAGCCCGGCACACGTGGGGAGCCACACCCTGGGGGGGGGGGAGCCCGGCACACGTGGGGAGCCACACCCTGGGGGGGGAGGCGCCCGGCACACGTGGGGAGCCACACCCTGGGGGGGGAGGAGCCCGGCACACGTGGGGAGCCACACCCTAGGGGGGGAGCCCGGCACACGTGGGGAGCCACACCCTGGGGGGGGGAGGCGCCCGGCACACGTGGGGAGCCACACCCTGGGGGGGGGAGGCGCCCGCCAGACGTGGGGAGCCACACCCTGGGTGTCCTGGGGGTGGAGGCGCCGGCTGCTGTCTCTCGTCTCACAATCACCAGATAATACACGTTATCTTAATATGTCACCGTCAGTGTTCTCTACCTGCCCCCCCCCCAGCTGCCAGGTCACCCCCCCAGCTGCCAGGTCACCACACCCCCCCCCAGCTGCCAGGTCACCCCCCAGCTGCCAGGTCACCACACCCCCCCCCCCAGCTGCCAGGTCACCACACACCCCCCCAGCTGCCGGGTCACCACACCCCCCAGCTGCCAGGTCACCACACCTCCCCCCCAGCTGCCAGGTCACCACACACCCCCCCCAGCTGCCAGGTCACCACACACACCCCCCCCAGCTGCCAGGTCACCACACCTCCCCCCCAGCTGCCAGGTCACCACACACACACACCCCAGCTGCCAGGTCACCACACACACCCCCCCCAGCTGCCAGGTCACCACACACCCCCCCAGCTGAAAGGTCACCACACACACACCCCCCCAGCTGCCAGGTCACCCCCCCCAGCTGCCAGGTCACCCCCCCCAGCTGCCAGGTCACCACACCTCCCAGCTGCCAGGTCACCACACCTCCCCCCCAGCTGCCAGGTCACCACACCTCCCAGCTGCCAGGTCACCACACCTCCCCCCCAGCTGCCAGGTCACCACACACCCCCCCCAGCTGCCAGGTCACCACACCCCCCCAGCTGCCAGGTCACCCCCCCAGCTGCCAGGTCACCACACACACACCCCCAGCTGCCAGGTCACCACACCCCCCCCAGCTGCCAGGTCACCACACCCCCCCCAGCTGCCAGGTCACCACACCCCCCCCAGCTGCCAGGTCACCACACACACCCCCCCAGCTGCCAGGTCACCACACACACCCCCCCAGCTGCCAGGTCACCACACCCCCCCCCAGCTGCCAGGTCACCACACACACACCCCCAGCTGCCAGGTCACCACACACACCCCCCCCAGCTGCCAGGTCACCACACCCCCCCCCCCAGCTGCCAGGTCACCACACCCCCCCCCCAGCTGCCAGGTCACCCCCCCCCCAGCTGCCAGGTCACCACACACACACCCCCAGCTGCCAGGTCACCACACACCCCCCCCCAGCTGCCAGGTCACCACACCTCCCCCCCAGCTGCCAGGTCACCACACACCCCCCAGCTGCCAGGTCACCACACACCCCCCAGCTGCCAGGTCACCACACACACCCCCCCCAGCTGCCAGGTCACCACACACACCCCCCCAGCTGCCAGGTCACCACACACACCCCCCAGCTGCCAGGTCACCACACCCCCCCCAGCTGCCAGGTCACCACACACACACCCCCCAGCTGCCAGGTCACCACACACACACCCCCCCAGCTGCCAGGTCACCACACCCCCCCCCCAGCTGCCAGGTCACCACACCTCCCCCCCAGCTGCCAGGTCACCACACACACCCCCCCCAGCTGCCAGGTCACCACACACACACCCCCCCCAGCTGCCAGGTCACCACACACCCCCCCAGCTGCCAGGTCACCACACACACCCCCCAGCTGCCAGGTCACCCCCCCAGCTGCCAGGTCACCCCCCCAGCTGCCAGGTCACCACACACACACCCCCAGCTGTCAGGTCACCCCCCCAGCTGCCAGGTCACCACACACACCCCCCCAGCTGCCAGGTCACCCCCCCAGCTGCCAGGTCACCCCCCCAGCTGCCAGGTCACCCCCCCAGCTGCCAGGTCACCCCCCCAGCTGCCAGGTCACCCCCCAGTTGCCAGGTCACCACACACACCCCCCAGCTGCCAGGTCACCCCCCCCAGCTGCCAGGTCACCCCCCCAGCTGCCAGGTCACCCCCCCAGCTGCCAGGTCACCCCCCCCCAGCTGCCAGGTCACCACACATCTCCCCCAGCTGCCAGGTCACCACACACACCCCCAACTGCCAGGTCACCACACACACCCCCCCCAGCTGCCAGGTCACCCCCCCCAGCTGCCAGGTCACCCCCCCCAGCTGCCAGGTCACCCCCCCCCCCAGCTGCCAGGTCACCACACACACCCCCAGCTGCCAGGTCACCACACACACCCCCAGCTGCCAGGTCACCACATACACCCCCAGCTGCCAGGTCACCACACCCCCCCAGCTGCCAGGTCACCACACACATCCCAGCTGCCAGGTCACCACACACACCCCCAGCTGCCAGGTCACCACCCCCCCCCAGCTGCCAGGTCACCACACACACCCCCCCAGCTGCCAGGTCACCCCCCCAGCTGCCAGGTCACCACACCCCCCAGCTGCCAGGTCACCACACGCACCCCCCCAGCTGCCAGGTCACCACACACACCCCCCAGCTGCCAGGTCACCCCCCCAGCTGCCAGGTCACCACACACACACCCCCAGCTGCCAGGTCACCACACACACCCCCCAGCTGCCAGGTCACCCCCCCAGCTGCCAGGTCACCACACACACACCCCCAGCTGCCAGGTCACCACACACACCCCCAGCTGCCAGGTCACCCCCCCCCAGCTGCCAGGTCACCCCCCCCAGCTGCCAGGTCACCACACATCTCCCCCAGCTGCTAGGTCACCCCCCAGCTGCCAGGTCACCGCCCCAGCTGCCAGGTCACACACCCCAGCTGCCAGGTCACCACACACCCCCCAGCTGCCAGGTCACCACACCCCCCCCCAGCTGCCAGGTCACCCCCCCAGCTGCCAGGTCACCACACACCTCCCCCAGCTGCCAGGTCACCACACCCCCCAGCTGCCAGGTCACCACACCCCCCCCAGCTGCCAGGTCACCACACCCCCCCCAGCTGCCAGGTCACCACACCCCCCCCCCCAGCTGCCAAGTCACCACACCCCCCCCCCCAGCTGCCAGGTCACCCCCCCCAGCTGCCAGGTCACCACACACCTCCCCCAGCTGCCAGGTCACCACACCCCCCAGCTGCCAGGTCACCCCCCCCCCCCAGCTGCCAGGTCACCCCCCCAGCTGCCAGGTCACCACACACCTCCCCCAGCTGCCAGGTCACCACACCCCCCAGCTGCCAGGTCACCACACCCCCCAGCTGCCAGGTCACCACCCCCCCCAGCTGCCAGGTCACCCCCCCCAGCTGCCAGGTCACCCCCCCCCAGCTGCCAGGTCACCACACACCTCCCCCAGCTGCCAGGTCACCACACACCTCCCCCAGCTGCCAGGTCACCACACACCCCCCAGCTGCCAGGTCACCACACACCTCCCCCAGCTGCCAGGTCACCACACACCCCCCAGCTGCCAGGTCACCACACCCCCCCCCCCGCAGCTGCCAGGTCACCACACACCTCCCAGCTGCCAGGTCACCCCCCCAGCTGCCTGGTCACCACACACCTCCCAGCTGCCAGGTCACCACACACCTCCCCCAGCTGCCAGGTCACCACACACCCCCCAGCTGCCAGGTCACCACACACCCCTGTGAGAGGTCCGGGCTACACCTTGCTAACATTAAACACAGAAATGGTTAAGAATAACACAGTGCACGCGAGTGTGTGCAGCTGAGAGCAGCAGTGGAGGCTACTGCTGGTGTGTTGCTCTACTGACCAATACACTCACTCCCCCCCCCCTCCCCCACCTTCACCACAACACAACCCCCCCCCCCCCCCACCTTCACCACAACACACACCCCCCCACCACAACACCCACCCCTCACCTTCACGTCAACATACACCCCTCACCACAACCCCCCCCCCCCTCCACCACACCACAACACACTCGCCAACATCAAAGGAACAACAACACCCTATTCACTAAATAACGATATTGAACCCTCTAGCCCACAGGTAGTTAAAGCAACATTCACATTACTATTTCCCTTTGATGTATTCACTAAATAATGTGATTACTAAAAATAACTCAACAGTCCCTCGCGAGAACAGTTGGAAATTGCCTTCATTAAGGTATTATGAGAAAAAACAATTTGAGAGCATTAAGGCTGCCCAACTTACCCAGTCAATCAAGATACACTTCCACCCAAGTCCCTCACAAGCCGTGGAGGCTGCAACTTATCCTTAATCCACACGCAATCCCAACACCGGGGCACACAGATGTTAGCACTGCCTCTGTCACATGTAATGATCACTGATTTGTTGGTCACAGGCTAGTGAGAGTTGGTCCAGTGGTGTGAACTGGCTATGACAGGAGGCGTCAGAGTGCGGGACCCTGCGAGCACTGCGACACCCTCCCACTACCAAGGTTAGAGCGCGACTGAGCTGGCAACTGCTGCTGCTGCCTGATGGGTGGTGGTGGTGGTGGGGGGGGGGGGGAGGGTGGCTGGTGTGGCAGGATGATGTGGCTGGATGGTGTGGATGGTGTGGCAGGATGGTGTGGCTGGATGGTGTGGCAGGATGGTGTGGCTGGATGGTGTGGCTGGATGGTGTGGCAGGATGGTGTGGATGGTGTGGCTGGATGGTGTGGCAGGATGGTGTGGATGGGGTGGCAGGATGGTGTGGCTGGATGGTGTGGATGGTGTGGCTGGATGGTGTGGCAGGATGATGTGGATGGTGTGGCAGGATGGTGTGGCTGGATGGTGTGGCTGGATGGTGTGGCTGGCTGGTGTGGCTAACTGGTGTGGCAGGATGGTGTGGATGGTGTGGTTGGACGGTGTGGCTGGACGGTGTGGCTGGACGGTGTGGCTGGACGGTGTGGCTGGATGGTGTGGCAGGACGGTGTGGCTGGATGGTGTGGCTGGACGGTGTGGCTGGACGGTGTGGCTGGATGGTGTGGCAGGACGGTGTGGCTGGATGGTGTGGCTGGATGGTGTGGCTGGACGGTGTGGCTGGACGGTGTGGCTGGATGGTGTGGCTGGATGGTGTGACAGGATGGTGTGGCTGGATGGTGTGGCTGGACGATGTGGCTGGATGGTGTGGCTAGATGGTGTGGCTGGATGGTGTGGCTAGATGGTGTGGCTGGACAGTGTGGCTGGACGGTGTGGCTGGATGGTGTGGCTGGATGGTATGGCTGGATGGTATGGCTGGATGGTGTGGCTGGATGGTGTGGCTGGATGGTGTGGCTGGACGGTGTGGCTGGACGGTGTGGCTGGATGGTGTGGCTGGACGGTGTGGCTGGATGGTGTGGCTGGATGGTGTGGCTAGACGGTGTGGCTGGATGGTGTGGCTGGACGGTGTGGCTGGACGGTGTGGCTGGACGGTGTGGCTGGATGGTGTGGCTGGACGGTGTGGCTGGACGGTGTGGCTGGATGGTGTGGCTGGATGGTGTGGCTGGACGGTGTGGCTGGATGGTGTGGCTGGACGGTGTGGCTGGATGGTGTGGCTAGATGGTGTGGCTGGACAGTGTGGCTGGATGGTGTGGCTGGATGGTGTGGCTGGATGGTGTGGCTGGATGGTGTGGCTGGATGGTATGGCTGGATGGTGTGGCTGAACGGTGTGGCTGGACGGTGTAGCTGGATGGTGTGGCTGGATGGTGTGGCTGGATGGTGTGGCTGGATGGTGTGGCTGGATGGTGTGGCTGGACGGTGTGGCTGGACGGTGTGGCTGGATGGTGTGGCTGGACGGTGTGACAGGATGGTATGGCTGGCAGGTGTGGCTGGATGGTGTGGCAGGATGGTGTGGCTGGATGGTGTGGCTGGATTGTGTGGCTGGATGGTGTGGCTGGACGGTGTGGCTGGCTGGTGTGGCTGGATGGTGTGGCAGGATGGTGTGGCAAGATGGTGTGGCTGGATGGCGTGGCAGTATGGTGTGGCTGGTGTGGCTGGATGGTGTGGCTGGATGGTGTGGCAGGATGGTGTGGCTGGATGGTGTGACTGGACGGTGTGGCTGGACGGTGTGGCTGGATGGTGTGGCTGGATGGTGTGGCAGGATGGTGTGGCAGGATGGTGTGGCTGGATGGTGTGGTTGGATGGTGTGGCTGGATGGTGTGGCTGGCTGGTGTGGCTGGATGGTGTGGCAGGATGGTGTGGCAGGATGGTGTGGCTGGATGGTGTGGCAGGATGGTGTGGCTGGTGTGGCTGGATGGTGTGGCAGGATGGTGTGGCAGGATGGTGTGGCTGGGTGGTGTGGCTGGATGGTGTGGCTGGTGTGGCAGGATGGTGTGGCTGGATGGTGTGGCAGGATGGTGTGGCTGGATGGTGTGGCTGGATGGTGTGGCAGGATGGTGTGGCTGGATGGTGTGGCTGGTGTGGCTGGTCGGTGTGGCTAGATGGTGTGGCTGGATGGTGTAGCTGGACGGTGTAGATGGATGGTGTGGCAGGATGGTGTGGCTGGCTGGTGTGGCTGGATGGTGTGGCAGGATGGTGTGGCTGGCTGGTGTGGCAGGATGGTGTGGCTGGCTGGTGTGGCAGGATGGTGTGGCTGGATGGTGTGGCTGGATGGTGTGGCAGGATGGTGTGGCTGGACGGTGTGGCTGGATGGTGTGGCAGGATGGTGTGGCTGGATGGTGTGGCAGGATGGTGTGGCAGGATGGTGTGACTGGATGGTGTGGCAGGATGGTGTGGCAGGATGGTGTGGCTGGATGGTGTGGCTGGATGGTGTGGCAGGATGGTGTGGCTGGATGGTGTGACTGGATGGTGTGGCTGGACGGTGTGGCTGGATGGTGTGGCAGGATGGTGTGGCTGGACGGTGTGACTGGATGGTGTGGCTGGATGGTGTGGCAGGATGGTGTGGCTGGATGGTGTGGCTGGATGGTGTGACTGGATGGTGTGACTGGACGGTGTGGCTGGATGGTGTGGCTGGACGGTGTGGCTGGATGGTGTGGCTGGATGGTGTGGCTGGATGGTGTGGCTGGATGGTGTGACTGGATGGTGTGACTGGACGGTGTGGCTGGATGGTGTGGCTGGATGGTGTGGCTGGATGGTGTGACTGGATGGTGTGGCTGGACGGTGTGACTGGATGGTGTGGCTGGACGGTGTGGCAGGATGGTGTGGCTGGACGGTGTGGCTGGATGGTGTGACTGGATGGTGTGGCTGGACGGTGTGGCAGGATGGTGTGGCTGGACGGTGTGGCTGGATGGTGTGGCAGGATGGTGTGGCTGGACGCTGTGGCTGGACGGTGTGGCTGGATGGTGTGGCTGGTGTGGCTGGATGGTGAGATATTTGAGAAAATTACCGTTTTGAATGAACAGCATGTAAAAATTTATGAATGAGTCTGTGGGGTCGACCGCTGGATGGAATGGACTTGAGTCGAGGACGGGTTGCAATGTTTAGAGGACGGGCTGAAATTCTAACATAGAATATTAATAAAATACTGATTTTGAATACACAATACGTTAACATTCGTATCATATATATTAATTTTGTATCTAATTGGGCCTCGGGTAGGTTACCCTAGTTGTTTTAATTTTGTTTGATATTATTTGTATTTGCAATTGGCGGGTGAAAGAGGAAGTGAGCGAGACGCTGCTCGAGAGAGGTTCGAACGTGATCAGTCGAGTCGTGTGTGGAGCTCTGGTAATTGATCTACAGCAGGACAGTGTTGGATTAACGAGCATCTGGCCACTGTTTTGAAGATGGCTGCTAGGGCTGGCTGCCGGACTAACCAGCTTTAAACCAATATTTTACGGATGAACTGGGAGCATCACACCTCGTGACGCCGTGGATGTTGGTCAAGCAACCCCCTCGCTGGCTCGCGGCCTCGCTGGCCTCGCTGGCTCGCGGCCTCGCTGGCCTCGCTGGCTCGCGGCCTCACCGGCTGACAACAACTCTACCCAGAGTCACAGCAAAGTTTGCACTTGGGGGCGGATGGCAGATGACCTATTTTTAACGAGGGTGTTGACAGTGGAAATGCAAGTAGCGTTATTGAAGGGGGGGGGGGGGGGAGTAAATGGGGAACTAGGGGCAGAGATGGTGGTGACACTGGTGGGGGCTGCGGGAACCTTCAGTGTGCAGCCGCCAGTGTTGCCATTGAGGACGCTAATCAGTTCACACAATGCAAGACAGGATGAAGAGAGGTGAATATGAAAATGGTACAGGAAGGTCAGTGTATTAATCTGTATTGTCAGCATGTGTCCAGCTGTGCCAATTCTTGAGTAAGTTATTACAGACAAATGAGAATCTTACAGCAAATATAGAGTTGAAATGTGAACTAAAACTTTGGGATAGCATGCGGCTGTGTCTGGTTACATCAGTACACTTACCTGGATCTTACCTAAAGTGGGGTTCAAGAGTTCTACTCCCCGGGATCGTCCTCTCCCGGCTTGTGTGTTAAAGTGTTGAGAAATATGTTGAGGCTACGAGTGGTTTTGACAAATACTGCCTCCTTCTGGAGCCCATTTATTCAGAATTACTTCATATAATCTTTCATGTTACTTCAGGTCGACATGTACTGAGCGGCGGAGTGACAAAAAGTGCAATATTTGCCTGTGATCGAGTGGGCCCGGGGCGTTCACTCTCCACGACACATACCATATAGATTTGTGAAGATCCTTTCCCATCGTCAGCCTGAGTGAGAGTGAGAGAGAGAGAGAGAGAGAGAGAGAGAGAGAGAGAGAGAGAGAGAGAGAGAGAGAGAGAGAGAGAGAGAGAGAGAGAGAGAGAGAGAGAGAGAGAGAGAGGGGGGAGTGAGAGGGGGGAGTGAGAGGGGGGGCAGGAGGAGGGAGTGAGAGGGGGGGCAGGAGGAGGGTGTGAGTAAGGGAGCAGGAGCGGAGAGAGAGGAAGTACCCGAGGGAGTGGTGGAGGTTAAGGAGTCGAGTCATCTCTATTATTCAATACTTTCATGTCATTATCTGAGATGGGGCGGCGACGGAGTCCCGTCTGAGGTGCTACACCAGTGTTGTGTACTCTGGTGGTGCTGTCAGCGAGGGCTGGGCCGCAGTCAGCGAGGGCTGGGCCGCTGTCAGCGAGGGCTGGGCCGCTGTCAGCGTGTGCTGGGCCGCTGTCAGCGTGTGCTGGGCCGCTGTCCGGAACTTCTTATAGAAAACAATCTCTCGTGAAAATGTCCACGGTTGTTCAGGCAATATTTCTTATAGTCGCTGGGAGGGTGTTGAACAACCGTGGACCTCTGATATTTATACAGTGTTCTCTGATTGTGCCTATGGCACCTCTGCTCTTCACTGGTTCTATTCTGCATTTTCTTCCATATCGTTCACTCCAGTACGTTGTTATTTTACTGTGTAGATTTGGGACCTGTCCTCCAGTATCTTCCACGTGTATATTATTTGATATCTCTCTCGTCTCCTTTCTGGTGAGTACATTTGGAGAGCTTTGAGACGATCCCAATAATTTAGGTGTTTTATCTCGTCTATGCGTGCCGTATATGTTCTCTGTATTCCCTCTATTTCAGCAATCTCTCCTGCTTTGAAGGGGGAAGTGAGTACTGAGCAGTACTCGAGACGGGACAACACAAGTGACTTGAAGAGTACAACCATTGTGATGGGATCCCTGGATTTGAAGGTTTTCGTAATCCATCCTATAATTTTTCTGGCTGACGCAATATTTGCTTGGTTATGTTTGGTTAAGCATAAAGGTTTACTGTACTTTGAAATCAAAAGCTCATATTATACATACAAAAAACTCGCCCACAGAATGGTCGGTTGGTGAGGGTTATTCGCTGGCTCGCGTTTGCTTAATCGGGCTCCTGGGTCGCAGCGCCCAAACTGTGTTACTGTTTTTATATTTCAAAACTCTCTGGGACGCGGCCTTGATCTTTAGATTAATTCAGTGTCAGTCTTGCCTGAAGGAGAGAATATGGTGGGTGGCGGCCGTGATGGTGGCCTCCCCAGCCACCACCCTGCCACCCGCACTCTCCCTCACTCACTCATATTATTCACTGGTTGACTCAAGTATTCTGGGATTATACGCTGTCTCTCTCCTTCCCACCTGTCTACACCCTTCCTTCCTTCTTTCCCCCATCCTTCCCTCCCTACTTCAGTACATCCCAAGATCCCTCTCCCTCCGGGCCTCGGATCCCATCCCCATCTATCCTTGCCCTCTATGGTTCACCTGCCGGGTGACACCACAACTAACCAGCTTCTCGCTCTAACCGAATCATCATTATCCAGCCCGTCCTCTAAACCAAGACCCAAAGTCCATTCCATGCACCCGCCAAACCCCCTGTTTATGAATGAAAACCGGTTTACACATGACTCACAACTGATGACGTTCGAACACTTCCGGAACAAGTGCTTCGCTGCCGACTTTTGTTCGAACCACAACGTTGTAAATGCTTCACCCACATACTACACATACAAATAATCGCCAACAGAACCTACACACATAACCTAACCTAACCAGTGCCTAAACATGTACAATGTGGTAATATAAAATAAAATATTTTATATTTGAGAAAATTAGTGTTTGAATGAACAGCATGTTAAAATTTATGAATGCATCTGGGGAGTCGACCGCTGGATGGAATGGACTTGAGTCGAGGATGGGATGCCCCAGCACTCACTACGGTGCAACAGGGGTACGCCCCTGGACCTAGATTCACGAAGCTTCATGTATTTCTTCGTAAGTAAGTGTGCTACGAAGGTTCCTAAGTATTGCCTAAGAACGTACCTATGTCCAATTCAGAAAGATGTACTTACGATGATTTTAGCAACTTCACTTAAGTCTCGCTAGATGTCACTAGGGCTTTTCGTTTGGCCAATCAGAGAGAAGGTAACATTTTTCATCTTACAGCTGTAGCCAATCACGGCGGCTACATATCGGAGCTCATCCATTGTCACTTGCCACCTATTTATGTCGAATTTTCTTATAAAATTAGTATATTTCGAAGTAAAACTATGTTTTTCAACTCGTACAGTCAGCACCGACATTGTTGTAAACAAATATGTTATATTTTTTGTTTACCTACGTAATTCTAAGAGATAGTGTGCCGCTTTCCTTGTCGCTTGGATTTGAGAAGCGATGGTATTTATTTACGTATATATTTACCTAAATTTACCCAAGGGCCACTATCTAGTGGCTTCAATGAGGACGGAAAGCCGGCGGCTTGTTAAAGGTCCCGCCAATTGTCCTAATAATATTTTCTAGCTGGATTTTGGCATTTACGGCTTCGGCGGGTAGGCGGTTCCATAGCTTTATAACTCTCTGGGTGAATTTTTTTTTTTCAGTCCTACTTGAGAGGATATACTCTCCAACGCTATACTGTGACTGCCCTGTTATCAGTGACTTCAGACCAAGTGGTATGAGGTACTTTTGAGCTCTGTAATTGCTTCATACACTCAAGAATATTGGAAAATATTCTTGTGCTGTACCCAGATTTTGTTATTGTAGGTTAATAGGCCTTACATTTCTTGTTCTCTCCTGATTCCATGTGTGACTGACCGTCCTGTGAGGTGGGGATGTTGCTTGTAGCTGTTTTTTTTTATCTACACTGTGTGATCCTTCATACAGATAAGGGAAGCAGCACATTGCAGTGTATACCCAGGCTTGTTAAAAAAAAATATATTGAGAGGAGTCTTGTAGATACTGGTAGGGGTAATTGCTTGCCTCTTGTGAAAATCGTGAAGTTGTTGATTAGTCAGAGTTGATTTGTTTTTTTATATTGAGGCTGGTATTTCTTCCCTGATTCCATGTATGACTAACCATACTTTGAGATGGGAGTATTAGATGACCTTATAGCTAGTGTCTGATCTACACTGCGTAATCTTTCATATAGAATAGTGTAGCAGCACATTGCTGCGTATACCTTCCATGAAGTGTTTCCGGGGTTTAGCGTCCCCGCGGCCCGGTCGTCGACCAGACCTCCTCGTTGCTGGAGTGGCCAACCAGGCTGTTGGACGCGGCTGCTCGCAGCCTGACGTATGAATCACAGCCTGGTTGATCAGGTATCCTTTGGAGGTGCTTATCCAGTTCTCTCTTGAACACTGTGAGGGGTCGGCCAGTTAGGTCCCTTATGTGTAGTGGAAGCGTGTTCAACAGTCTCGGACCTCTGATGTTGATAGAGTTCTCTCTCAGAGTACCTGTTGCACCTCTGCTCTTCAACGGGGGTATTCTGCACATCCTGCCATGCCTTCTGGTCTCATGTGGTGTTATTTCTGTGTGCAGGTTTGGGACCAGCCCCTCTAATATTTTCCATGTGTAAATTATTTTGTATCTCTCCCGCCTGCGCTCAAGAGAATACAGATTTAGGCTCTTTAGTCGGTCCCAATAGTTTAGATGTTTTACTGAGTGGATTCAAGCAGTAAAGGATCTCTGCACGCTCTCCAGCTCAGCAATTTCTCCAGCTTTGAAAGGGGCTGTCATTGTGCAGCAGTACTCCACTCTAGAGAGCACAAGCGTTTTGAAAAGTATCATCATCGGTATAGCATCTCTAGTTTGAAAGGTTCTTGCTATCCAACCTGTCATTTTTCTTGCAGTTGTGGCGGCTACTTTATTGTGTTCTTTAAAGGTAAGGTCTTCCGACATGAGTACACCAAGATCCTTTACATTGCCTTTTCGTTCTCTGTTATGATTTGCCTGTGTTTTGTACATGGCTTCCATTTTTATTTTTCATTTTTTCCCCGTAGCGCATGAGCTGGAACTTATCCTCGTTAAACACCATATTATTTTCTGTAGCCCATAGAAAGACCTGATTTACATCTGATTGGAGGTTTGCCGTGTCCTCTATGTTGCCTACTCTCATGAAGATCCTAGTGTCATCTGCAAAGGATGATTCAGTGCTATAGGTTGTGTTCTTGTCTATGTCCGATATGAGGATGAGAAAAAGTACTGGAGCAAGCACAGTACCCTGGGGGACTGAGCTCTTCACGGTTGATGGTCCAGATTTTATTTTATTGACTATTACACATTGGGTTCTGTTAGTCAGGAAATTGTAGATCCATCTGCCTATTTTTCCGGTAATTCCTTTTGAACGCATTTTATGTGCAATAACACCATGGTCACATTTGTTGAAGGATTTTGCGAAATCTGTGTAAATTACATCAGCGTTTTAAGAACCTGAGCTTCTGAACAAAAAATCAGTAATAAAGGTTTTAAATTATAGTTTGTATTATTACCAGTATTATCCTTATTATATCATGTTAACCATGGATCATTAAGATCTCATGTTCGTATTTAATATTCATATTTCTTTTGAATCATTCATGAAATTATGCATTATGTCTCAATTTTTCACTTCTTTGGATATACAGTAGAAAAGAGTTTAAACAACCCATAAATATCTGTTTCATTATATTTTTTATTTAAATAACTGGATCATTATTTTTACAACTGACAGGATTTGTTTTACTCACAGGTGCATTATCTGTTAACAAAATTAGGTTTATTGTTACACACACAATGGTGCTACACAGCCTTCCCGGCTTGGCGCCTTCTTCTGATAATTACTTCTTGTTACACAACCAAACTGTGTAACAGGAGGAGGTCTTGGGCACAAATTTGTTCCATGCTAAATGTAGAGGAATCAGCTGAGCATTCCTCAAATAAAATAAGCTGCCTCAGCTTATAAGGTAAATAAAATAAGCATTCCTCAAATAAGTAGCTGCCTCACCAATTGGTGATACCTTTTTTGGATCCGTGTAGAGCATCGCCATATAGTATTGGTAATCTAGAAAAATAAAGCAATATTGTAATACAGTCTGTAAGATGGTAGACTGAAAGATGGTAGACTGAAAGATGGTAGACTGAAAGATGGTAGACTGAAAGATGGTAGACTGAAAGATGGTAGACTGAAAGATGGTAGACTGAAAGATGGTAGACTGAAAGATGGTAGACTGAAAGATGGTAGACTGAAAGATGGTAGACTGAAAGATGGTAGACTGAAAGATGGTAGACTGAAAGATGGTAGACTGAAAGATGGTAGACTGAAAGATGGTAGACTGAAAGATGGTAGACTGAAAGATGGTAGACTATGGTGCCCAGGATAGTCTATCCTCGCACCCCCACATTCCACCCTTCTTCCATCTGCCCCTTGACCCCTCTTCAGTCCCATTCATCCTTCCCACTATCCCCTGCTGTCCCCTCTCTTCTTTAGCAGGTCATAATAGTCCATATAGTCATAATTATAGGCATAAGTATTCAATGACAAAAGTTTTTGAAGTTTTTACCCTGGATGGTGGTGCTTTTTCCCACCATCCAGTAGTGGGAAAATGGAATGCACTTCAGGAACAGGTTGTGGAAGCAAATACTATTCATAATTTTAAAACCAGGTATGATAGGGAAATGGGACAGGAGTCATTGCTGTAAACAACCGATGCTCGAAAGGCGGGATCCAAGAGTCAATGCTCGATCCTGCAGACACAACTAGGTGAGTACAACTAGGTGAGTACACACACACACACCTGTTGATTGACGGTTGAGAGGCGGGACCAAAGAGCCAGAGCTCAACCCCCGCAAGCACAACTAGGTGAGTACACACATACCGATTGTGTGTAAACCCGATTGTTCTAAACTCTCCCACAATGTTCACTCTCCCACAATGTTCACTCTCCCACAATGTTCACTCTCCCACAATGTTCACTCCCACAATGTTCACTCTCCCACAATGTTCACTCTCCCACAATGTTCACCCTCCCACAATGTTCACTCTCCCACAATGTTCACTCTCCCACAATGTTCACTCTCCCACAATGTTCACTCTCCCACAATGTTCACTCTCCCACAATGTTCACTCTCCCACAATGTTCACTCTCCCACAATGTTCACCCTCCCACAATGTTCACTCTCCCACAATGTTCACCCTCCCACAATGTTCACCCTCCCACAATGTTCACCCTCCCACAATGTTCACTCTCCCACAATGTTCACCCTCCCACAATGTTCACCCTCCCACAATGTTCACTCTCCCACAATGTTCACCCTCCCACAATGTTCACTCTCCCACAATGTTCACCCTCCTACAATGTTCACTTAACCTCCCTGACCAATTACAAGGGGGGGGGGGAGGGGGGGGGAGGGGGGGGGGGGAGGGGGGGGGGATGAATACCACAGAAAACATTTTGACCATGATTGTGTGATGATCAATAATGGAAGGGAAGGTGAACATTGTTCACTTTCTCTTCCATGGGTGAACACTTGGGTAATGTTCACGTGGCAGTAGTGTTCTCTGGTGTTCTCGCAACAACATAACCGCCGCCACAATTAACCACACAATATCAGCCGGCGGCCACCTACAAAAACATTGACTTTCCGCTCATTGGTCATGACTTACGGGGCCCCTATTAGTGCCCCTGGGAGGGGGGGGGGCTTACTGCCTGGCACGACCTCTCCAGGGGTCAGAGTCGAGGGTCGTACTCGAGGGTCGTACTCGAGGGGTCGTACGCGAGGGTCGTGCTCAAGGGTCGTAGTAGAGAGGTCGTTCTCGAGGGTCGTGCTCGAGAGGTCGTACTCGAGAGGTCGTGCTCGAGAGGTCGTACTCGAGAGGTCGTGCTCGAGGGGTCGTGCTCGAGGGGTCGTACTATAAAGAGGACGCCTGGTGGTGTTATTGGTTTAGGGAAGCAAGAGTCTTGGGAGGTTAAGTGGTAAGCATTGTGAAGGTGTTTTAGTGGGGTTGTGTAGGGCTGTTGTTGTTGTTGTGGTGGTGGTTGTGGTGGTGGTGGTGGTCCCATTACGGTCAGGGACGGTGGTGGGTACTCACCTAGTTGTGCTTGCGGGGGTTGAGCTCTGGCTCTTTCGGGCCGCTTCTCAACTGTCAATCAATCAACTGTTACTAACTACTAACTTTTATTTTCACACCTCCCCCCCCCCCCCCCCACGGAAGCAGCCAGTAGCAGCTGTCTAACTTCCAGGTACCAATTTACTGCTAGGTAACAGGGTCATACTGGGCAGGTCAGGGCATCAGAGTGAAAGAAACTCTGTCCATTTGTTTCTGCCAACGCCGGGAATCGAACCCGGACCGTAAGATTACGAGTCCAGAGCGCCGTCCATTCAGCCCCAGGCCCCCAACTGCCCAGGTACTGTGTGTGTGTATTTGGTGGGAGTCTTGTGGGAGACGGGGAGAGGCTGGGAGTGTAACATGTGTTGGGGCCACACGGTGGAGGAGCAAGGTGGGCACCCACACAAGGGAAACACTACAGCGGTTTATAGGATTAAATGTGAGGTGGGCGTGGAGGATGGGGGAGAGGGGCGTGGAGGGGGGAAGTGGGCATGGAGGGGGGAGGTGGGGGTGGAGGGGGGGATGTGGGGGTGGAGGGGGGGATGTGGGGGTGGAGGGGGGGATGTGGGGGTGGAGGGGGGGATGTGGGGGTGGAGGGGGGGATGTGGGGGTGGAGGGAGGAGGTGGGGGTGGAGGAGGGGAGGTGGGGTGGAGGGGGGAGGGGGTTGGGGAGGTGGGGGTGGAGGAGGGGAGGTGGGATGGAGGGTGGAGGGGGGGAGGTGGGGGTGGAGGGGGGAGGTGGGCATGGAGGGGGGGAGGTGAGCATGGAGGGGGGGAAGGTGGAGTGGGGGGAGCCATTAAGCTTGGAACCTTTTTTTTTTTGGGTGGGGGGAGGGTGTAGAGGAAGGAGAGGCATAGGTGAAGGGAAGTATAGTGTAGCGCCTGGAGTACACCCATGACTCGCCATGGGAACGTCCTGGTGGGGTCAGCCTGTGACCTCAGACTCAGCTAGAGGTAATTAAAATATTATCTGGCTCCTCCCTAGTCAGCTTGTTCCTGTTTATGAATAATCCTGATGGTCTTGACAAACAACTTAATGATACATCTTGAGTGCTTTTTTGTACATCATGGGAAGCTGACGCCCTCATGTGCTGACCAACTATTTACGTGTGCACAACACTCTTTTCCCGAGTTGGCTGAATCAGCTGGGAACAGGTCCACACCAGACTTTCCCACAACAGTGTAAAACGCCCCCCCCCCACCCTCCTGTTTCAGTTGTATATGTACCCCTGTATGATAGTTAGGAGAGAGTGCTGGAGTGTCGGAGGTAGTGTGAGGCTGTAGGTCATCAGGCGAGCCTCAGGAGACAGAGTGTATCCACCAGACTGAGAGGCAGAGAGTGGTCTTAATTAAGGTAATGTGTGTGATCTTTGATACGTTTCCATGTCTGGATCCCGTAACAATTGCCAATGTTAAAGCAGGGATTTATAGTGGTGAATAGCATAATTTGTTCTCAATAAACTCATGTTAAACTTCCCATCTGTATCAATTGTTGAATCCCCTTAGCTTCTGGATAAAATTTGCTAACAACCGTCCCATAATTAATGACAGTTAAAGAAAGAGGACTCTCCAAGTCATGACATGTTTCTTGCCTCGTTGCTTGATTATAGTTAATGAACAAGGCAGATGGTGGCAACGTTTTTAATCCTGTGTAGCATTTCCTTGTTGGAAGTGTACCTTTTGGTTCCGGTGTAAACCATTAGTGGTACTGTAATATATGGTGTACAAATTTAGCAAGGTTACATTATTAATGTTTTATTAGTTTATATGTATAGTGGTGTTACAAGAGAAGTGGGAAATACAGTGAGAGGTATGAGAGCAGGCGGGCTGTCCGCCTTGCTGACACCATGTGTGCAGCAAGACTAGTGTGTGACTCACCATAGATGTAAAGTGCCTCGTGTAGTGACTTGTGGTGAGCCTCTTGTTCAATCACTTGTGATACAAAGATTATTGATGAGTGTATTTGTGTAGGTGATTGAATATGTATGTGTATGAGTATGTATATGTATGTATATGTATATATATATATATATATATATATATATATATATATATATATATATATATATATATATATATATATATGTATATATATATGTATATATATTTAGGGGTACCACCACTGGTTTAATTAAAGGGACCCACATCCTCGAAGAAGAAAATAAATAGTGTTCAGAGAAGACCTTGTGGAGTCTCACTGAATACTTTAATTTTTTCCTCTCCTACCACCCCTATTATTTTTTTTTTTTATTGCAATGCTACAGTTTACAGAAAACACACACTTATATAACAATATACCAATCAGTGTTCGAAGACCTCGTCCAGCTCCTCGGGGGTCGGGTGCGTACCCAAGATACAGCACGCATTTCCCCTCTGAACAGCGACACTGAGGCGCTGGAACATGAAACTGGCCGCTCTTGGGTCTCTAGTCTTCCCAATGAGTTCCTCGCCCAGCTCCTTCAGGAACTCAAGTGCACATTTACCCCAGGCGCCCAGAGTCTCAGAGTCTATTGGCACGAACCTGTAACAACGTTCTAGGTCTCTGTACTTGTTAGTTTTCTGGGGTCTCCCTGAAGGTGTCCACCCCGCCTCCCTCAGCTGTGCTGTAAGGTAGATAGGTATTAGCCAATGTAAATGCACACGTGTAGTCCCACACGACCTGTTTACCTTCCCTCCACGGCTGCAGGGTGACTCCATCTGGGCGTTTTTGGCTGTTGTCAGGTCTGCACAACTGAGGTTCCCTTTGTGCTGGGCACCCAGCTGAAGCCAAACTTCTCTTGATGATGTCATTGACTGCTTCGTGTCTGGCAATCTTTCCCTGTGTCTTACGACAGATGAGACCATGGCTGCCGTATTGGTCTGCCCGTGCATGGCCGCAAATACACCAGTGTTCGGTGGAGATAGGGGCGGCAAGGCGCAGAGCAACACCAATACTTAGGGTCCGATGGTCCAGGCGGGTGCCCAAGGCGGAATTAGGGACTGCCAACAGGAAGTCCCCGGAATGGGGCGCTTGCACAGCTAGAAGACGCGCTTTGTCCTTCCTGGAAGCTGCCTCCAGCAATGATGTGGCGATGTTTTCCATTATGGGGCTATCCCATTTGGACTGTTTGCAGTCATTTGGAAAAGTCGGTCGAGGATGAGAGTTGACAAGAGTGTCCCACTGACCGGCTCCTTCCGCGAATTTGGAATCATGAATCCCAATGGAGTCTCTTAGGTGTTCCGGTAGTATTTCCTTAACTAATTCACCTGTTGCACTGGTCGAGGATAAGAATGCCGGCAATGCTAACTGTGTCGCCTTGCGAATACCTATCCCCCCCGAGTCTAAGTGGGAGCGTTGCTTGGTCCCATTGGTCATCTTGCAGGGAGAGGTTTAACACTTTCACGGTTATTGACCTTAGGAGTGTGTCATTTTTTAAATTTTTAAATTTTGCCCCGAGGGGCGAGTTTATTGGGCAGCGCCACTCATCTTGTGAGTGAACATACCGCCATAGCAGAATGTACAACACTCCCCAATAGGAAGAAAACCCGCTGGGTTGTTCATCCTGTCACTTGTACCCAGACACAGCTGGGACTTGCTTAACTGTCTCAAGTGAACAGCTCCTCAAACAAGAAGATTAACATTTATCAACCCTTAAAAGCTTACGTTATCTTGCGGGTGAAAATGGGGAAATCTTTTAAGAACAGTATCAACATTTGACAAAAAGTGTTTTCCTAACTCAAACAATGTGGGGTTTATTATTCTACAGTTATTCCTAATGTCTCTCAGGTGTTCACATTCACGTAGATAGTGGTCAAGGCGGTGTCCATCACTCTCACCACAGATTCTGCAACTTCGCTGATCAACTGTTGTTTCCATTCCAAATCTCCATGGATATTTGCATCCAAGACGGATTCTCGCTATTACAGATTCTCTCCCTTGTCGTCCTCCTCTTCGGCCATACTGATTGGGATTGCCAGCTGCAACCATGTTGTACCATCGTACAGATTCACTGGTTTGTGCTTCTATCCTCCTTTCCTCAGTTACCTTGTCACGGTGATGTTGCCTGATAATACCTCTAATTTTTAGTTGAGTCTTGGGTATGAAGTATTCAATATGGTCTCCTTCAGCGCCTTCAGCAGCCAGCACATCTGCTCGTTCATTCCCACATATTCCAACATGGGAGGGGATCCACAGAAACTTGATGACTCTTCCCTGGTTGGTAAGTACTCTCACAGCTCTCTTGATTTCAGCGACTATTGCAAGATTTTCTGCCTGATTTTTACTTAGGCTTTGCAGTGCTGCTTTTGAATCGGTGCAAATCACTGCACCATTAGTGTTCCGTTCAAGAAACCTTAACGCCATAACAATGGCAGTTAGCTCTGCTTGCGTTGAAGAGGCATAGTTCTCAATACGTGCTTTTTCTTCATTTCTGCGTTGGAAGGTATTATCCTTGATTACCGTGTATGCTGCACCAGCCCTGCCATTGATAGGATTAGTTGACCCGTCAGTATAGATTTGATCTAATTCATCTCCGGCTTCTTTATAAATGTCCTCGAGATACTTGTGCCTCATTTCTTGTGGTATCATGTTGGATTTTTTATTGCCATTTCATTGATGATGATCTTGCACGAGTCATCCTCCCAGGGAGGTAACCTCTCTACAGGCAGGAGCTCACGGGCTTGCTCAAGCAGGTGAAGCTCTTCCAGGCAGCAGACTGCTCTGTGATGCCATTTTTTGCTTCTCCTGTTTCCCCCTGAAAGTAGCACAGAGCTCAGTTTTTTCTTGGCAATATCATTGTAATGGGGATCTCTGGCTATCCTAATTGCAAGCTTAACATTCAGCTCCTGAATTCTGCTTTTAATACTGGGAAGGGACAACTCCTCTCGTAGATTAGACGTTTTGGCAGTTCTTGGGACTCCAAGAATGATTGTCATGGCTTCATTTTGAATGCTTTCAAGCCTTTTCATATCGCTTTGGGAGTAGGTGCACAGTACTGGTGCGGCATAGTCTATGACGGAGCGCACATAGGCTGTGTACATCATTTTGAGCACGGCAATAGAGGCTCCATGTCCATTCCAGGTCATAGCTTTCAGTGCCCTGAGTCGACTTTTGCATGTTCCTATGAGTTGATTGAGCTCCTCTTTCTTTCCCTTGTTAGAGTCGACAGTGACGCCAAGGTACCGATAGTGGTCAACCCATTCAAGTGTTACACCATTAATTTGCAGTTCTTCATTTGCTCTCCGCTTGTGATGGGAGTATGCCTTCGTCTTGTTTGTGGAGTGAAACCGAGCTCAATACATTTCCTTCCGAGGAGTTCAATGGACTGTTCAATTTTTCCCAAGGTGGAAGCTTGTATTAGGACATCATCTGCATATCCCACTTGTTGTGTTCCTTCCGGAAAATCAATATTTGCAATGGAGTTCATAAGTACATTGAATAGTGTAGGGCTTAAGACTCCGCCTTGGGGGGTCCCGAGTTCCATATTCATTGTTCTGGAGACTGCTCCATTGAAGCAAACCTTGGCTATTCTGTTAATTTTGGGCTGTCGAAGGAGGGAGCACACCTTAGGAAATAGGTCAATCTGGGCAAAGCCAGGCACCTTGTGAGAAGGTACAAAGCTTCGTGGGCGTCCAAAGCCCCTATTCTTCCATCCATCCTCCTCAGGTCGTTCAGCTTTTCTTCGAGGACTACCTCAATGGCGCTCGAGCCCAGAGGTGCCCCTAGCAGCACACTGTCGGTGGAAGTGATCACTTGGGCTCCTGGCAATATGATTCGCACTGCATCTATGGTTGGTTGGCTAGATGAGATGATTTCACACTTTAATGGGTTTAGGGTGAGTCCTAACTCCTCTCCCTTAGATTTCACCAGCTGTAGATCTTCTAGCAGGGACTCATGTGTCCCTGCCAGGGTGCCATCGTCCAGGAACCAGATGTTGAGTTCGCTGGTCAACCTGCTTGTGACCTCTTTAACAGCATGTGTGTGTGTATATATATATATATATATATATATATATATATATATATATATATATATATATATATATATATACATGCTATATATATATATATACATATATATATATATATATATATATATATATATATATATATATATATATATATATATATATATAAATATTGTCAAATATGACCGAAAAGGTAAGATTAATAAGTCTAACACGAATTTTCTCAATATTTCTTATGTTTCTTTTTACAGTCGATGGTAATTGAAAAATCAATTCTCCAAAATTCATTTTTATTTCTAGTCTGACGCGACGCCTGAACGCGTTTTGTAATAACTTATTACATTTTCACAGACTTTAGTTTACACACACAACTGTAACCTACAACGGGAGTGTAGGGTGTGGTACACTTAGCAAGAGGAGACGGAGAAGAGAGGCAGTACAAGGGGGAGTGAACACTCAGGTTATCTACCCTCTCATTTATAACCTCTACCTCAGAAACCCCAAAATTACCATCAGAACAGATGGTGCGGGAATAGAAAGGTACTTACAAGGGTACAGCCCACCCCTGGTACCGGCCCATCCCCTCTGACCCACCCCCTCTGACCGGCCCTCCCCCTGGCCCACCCCCTCTGACCCACCCATGGTGTGGGAACCGACCTGTGAGATTTATATTTATTTAATTTATATGAATTTATATTTACGTTAATTTATATACTTCGATAGCAATTTGTATAATGATAAGTGGACTGTATTTCTGCAATAATCTCTTAATCTCACAAATCGATCCTCTACACATTAGGGGGGGTTTATATTTATATATATGCAGCCAATCAAACTACAGTAATAGTTACATACATTAAAGAGGTTCCTTATCTTATAGTACAGCAGGTTAGTCCACCAGGTATAACTAGGGTGTAGACACCAAATTATCCTCTTTGAGGTAGCTTCCATATCACCCAGTAACTGGTGCACAAATCTTGCATCCTCGTCTTGACCTGTCAAAAGTGCGCTAGCTGTGAAGCTAGATACCTATATATGACAAGTATATCAGAGAAAACAGTACATGGAACATGAAGACCTGGCTTAATTACCTTTAGTTTGAGGCTTCCATGTGATCTAACCGGGTAACCCTATATAATGACATTAATGGCCACTAATGATAGATAATGGGTTTCGGATAGACTTAACTTGAATTTGTAGACAGCGTGTTGACAATGGTACACCTTTGGCTTCCATAACACTACGTCCAAGTAAATTTAACAGGAGCCGAATTTGCTCCCGTGTGAGCCTCTGGTCTCAATAACAATGGCTGTCCCCTTCCTCCCTGACGCCTGGCCTACTTTGTCCACATGTCAGAAAGTGATAGAAGGGTCACATTTACTCTACTTTAATATTGATAATTAAGTTAATTTATATAAGATGTTTTTATGATGGTAAAGTCCAAAGACTAATGTATTTAAGAATAATTCCCACCATAATAGGTGGTGAATTATAATAGTATGTGGTGATGATATCCCGTTTTCTTTAGATGGTAATTCCACTACAAGTTACGTTTTCTATGGGTAACTTGTTGGTAATACAGCTATTATCTGTATGATTATTAAATAGTGTCGGATTTTCCGACACATGGTACCGGCCCCCTTCTGACCCACCCCGCCCCACCCTAACTTTTTAATTATTACTTATTAATCACAATACAATATATCAGCGACTCTCAGATGGTAATTCATCGACAACAATTAATTTCCATAAATTTAATATTTTTAAATATTTGAGTATATACTTAGAGGCAATTTATGAGATATTTAGAGGAGGATGATGTTAGGGAGGCGAGGGGGCGCTGGGGGGCGCTGGGGGGCGCTGGGGGGCGCTCACTCCCTCCTCGCCTCTTCTAGTCAGGCACAGTCTGCTTGATCCTCCAGGCTAAATTAGGATAATGGACGTCTTTGGTCATCCAAATTGGCCTGGTGTTCCAGAAATGTTGCGTCATTAGCAAGTGTATCATTATTGGTTAGTCTACAGCACATTTAGTCTACAGTATTTACACTGAAATGTTTGATTCAGTTTGCATCACAATCAGTAAACTGTGGTGGGAGTTAGAGGTATACCTGGAGCATACCTGGAGAAGGTTCCGGGAGTTCCTGTACTCCCCGAGCCCGGTCTGGGCCAGGCTCGACTACTGGACCACCAGGTAGTGGCAGTTGTCGCAGATGACAACAAAGAAATGAGTGAAATAATGAGGCTTCAGTGCGATTCTGTTTTCACTGAACACACTGAAGATCAATGATCCAAATGAATTCTGCATGAATGTGACACCAACACCGAACCATATATCAGATGTCACCCTAAGCCTACTGAACATTGAAATGGCCATAGACAGTAAGCCCAGGACCAAACTCCTGGAATTCTATATTAATCAAACAGTGCAAAACACCACTATCATAGGCCTTAAAATATTTTGGAAGGCAAGACTAGATACCAGCATCATCCCTGACATACTTACAACAGCGGAGATCGCGCCACTTCACAAAGGAGGTAATAAAGGAGATGCAACAAATTATAGACCAATATCTCTTAACTTCACACATCATAGAAATCTTTAAAATAGTAAGAAGTAAGATAACAAAATACATGTAATCACAGCATCTCCACAACAGTGGACAACACGAGTTGAGAACAGTGTGCTCCTGGTTGTCACAGTTGATAGACCACTATGACATGGTCTTCGGTGCCGTGGAAGTCAAGCAAAACGCAGAAGTAATATACACACACTTTGCAAAAGCTTCGGGCAAATGTGACCATTGTGTTATTGCGCATAAAATGCACACACATGGAATGACTGGCAAAATAGAGAGATTGATCTTTAACTTCCTAACGAAGAGAACGCAGAGTGTAATAGTCAACACAGTGTTTTGTTGACTATTTTTTCCTCATCATCATTTCAGACATAGACAAAGATACAAACTACAACCCTGTATCATCATTTGTAGATGACACTAAGATTTACCTGCGAGTAGACAACAAAGAGGACACAACAAACCTTCAGTCGCATGTAAATCGGGTCTTTAAATGGGCCACAGATAATAATATGATGTTTAATGAAAATAAGTTCCAGCTTCTGCGCTGTGGAAAAAACGAAAATGTAAAAACAGAAACCATATATATAAAACGGAATCAAATCACACTATAAAACGAAAAAGCAATGTAAAGGATCTAGGAGTAATCATGTCGGAAGACCTTACCTTAACAGAACACCATAAAGTAGCCGTCACGACTGCAAGAAGATGACAGGTTGGATAACAAGGACCGTCCAAGCTAGAGATGATATACCAGTGATGATACTTTTTAAGACACTAGTGCAATACTGTTGGAATACTGTTGCACACTAACAGCCTCATTCAGAGCCGGATAACTTGCTGACCTGGAGAACGTGCAAAGATCCTTCACTGCTAGAATCCACTCTCTTAAGTCACGTTAATTATTGGGACAGATTAAATGTTCTAAATCTGTATTCTCTAGAGCGGCGGCGAGAACGATGCTTGCCTGGAGAGGGTTCCGGGAGTTCTTCTACTCCCAGAGTAGAACTTAAGGTAGGATGCTGACCTGGAGAGCGTGCAGAGATCCTTCACTGCTAGAATCCACTCAGTAAAACATCTAAACTATTGGGACCGACTAAAGAGCCTAAACCTGTACTCCCTTGAGCGCAGGCGGGAGAGATACATAATAATTTACACGAGGAAAATAGTAGAGGGGCTGGTCCCAAACCTGCACACAGAAATAACACCACATGAGACCAGGAGACATGGCAGGATGTGCAGAATACCCCCGTTGAAAAGCAGAGGTGCAACAGGTACTCTGAGAGAGAACTATCAACATCAGAGGCCCGAGACTGTTCAACACGCTTCCACTACACATAAGGGGCATAACTGGCCGACCCCTCACAGTGTTCAAGAGAGAACTGGATAAACACCTCCAAAGGATACCTGATCAACCAGACTGTGACTCATACGTCAGCTGGACGTATGAGTCACCCCAACACAGTTGTGTTGTGGTGGTGTCCAGCTGTGTTGTGGTGGTGTCCAGCTGTGTTGTGGTGGTGTCCAGCTGTGTTGTGGTGGTGTGTCCAGCTGTGTTGTGGTGGTGTCCAGCTGTGTTGTGGTGGTGTCCAGCTGTGTTGTGGTGGTGTCCAGCTGTGTTGTGGTGGTGTCCAGCTGTGTTGTGGTGGTGTCCAGCTGTGTTGTGGTGGTGTCCAGCTGTGTTGTGGTGGTGTCCAGCTGTGTTGTGGTGGTGTGTCCAGCTGTGTTGTGGTGGTGTCCAGCTGTGTTGTGGTGGTGTGTCCAGCTGTGTTGTGGTGGTGTCCAGCTGTGTTGTGGTGGTGTCCAGCTGTGTTGTGGTGGTGTGTCCAGCTGTGTTGTGGTGGTGTCCAGCTGTGTTGTGGTGGTGTCCAGCTGTGTTGTGGTGGTGTCCAGCTGTGTTGTGGTGGTGTCCAGCTGTGTTGTGGTGGTGTCCAGCTGTGTTGTGGTGGTGTGTCCAGCTGTGTTGTGGTGGTGTGTCCAGCTGTGTTGTGGTGGTGTCCAGCTGTGTTGTGGTGGTGTCCAGCTGTGTTGTGGTGGTGTCCAGCTGTGTTGTGGTGGT
This sequence comes from Procambarus clarkii, assembly GCF_040958095.1. NCBI lineage: Eukaryota > Metazoa > Arthropoda > Malacostraca > Decapoda > Cambaridae > Procambarus > Procambarus clarkii. The sequence goes on from NC_091193.1 coordinate 24,138,798, forward strand.
GTGTCCAGCTGTGTTGTGGTGGTGTGTCCAGCTGTGTTGTGGTGGTGTCCAGCTGTGTTGTGGTGGTGTCCAGCTGTGTTGTGGTGGTGTGTCCAGCTGTGTTGTGGTGGTGTCCAGCTGTGTTGTGGTGGTGTCCAGCTGTGTTGTGGTGGTGTCCAGCTGTGTTGTGGTGGTGTGTCCAGCTGTGTTGTGGTGGTGTCCAGCTGTGTTGTGGTGGTGTCCAGCTGTGTTGTGGTGGTGTCCAGCTGTGTTGTGGTGGTGTCCAGCTGTGTTGTGGTGGTGTCCAGCTGTGTTGTGGTGGTGTCCAGCTGTGTTGTGGTGGTGTCCAGCTGTGTTGTGGTGGTGTGTCCAGCTGTGTTGTGGTGGTGTGTCCAGCTGTGTTGTGGTGGTGTGTCCAGCTGTGTTGTGGTGGTGTCCAGCTGTGTTGTGGTGGTGTCCAGCTGTGTTGTGGTGGTGTCCAGCTGTGTTGTGGTGGTGTCCAGCTGTGTTGTGGTGGTGTGTCCAGCTGTGTTGTGGTGGTGTGTCCAGCTGTGTTGTGGTGGTGTCCAGCTGTGTTGTGGTGGTGTCCAGCTGTGTTGTGGTGGTGTCCAGCTGTGTTGTGGTGGTGTGTCCAGCTGTGTTGTGGTGGTGTCCAGCTGTGTTGTGGTGGTGTCCAGCTGTGTTGTGGTGGTGTCCAGCTGTGTTGTGGTGGTGTGTCCAGCTGTGTTGTGGTGGTGTGTCCAGCTGTGTTGTGGTGGTGTCCAGCTGTGTTGTGGTGGTGTCCAGCTGTGTTGTGGTGGTGTCCAGCTGTGTTGTGGTGGTGTGTCCAGCTGTGTTGTGGTGGTGTGTCCAGCTGTGTTGTGGTGGTGTCCAGCTGTGTTGTGGTGGTGTCCAGCTGTGTTGTGGAGGTGTCCAGCTGTGTTGTGGAGGTGTCCAGCTGTGTTGTGGAGGTGTCCAGCTGTGTTGTGGAGGTGTCCAGCTGTGTTGTGGAGGTGTCCAGCTGTGTTGTGGAGGTGTCCAGCTGTGTTGTGGTGGTGTGTCCAGCTGTGTTGTGAAGGTGTCCAGCTGTGTTGTGGTGGTGTGTCCAGCTGTGTTGTGGAGGTGTCCAGCTGTGTTGTGGAGGTGTCCAGCTGTGTTGTGGTGGTGTGTCCAGCTGTGTTGTGGTGGTGTCCAGCTGTGTTGTGGTGGTGTCCAGCTGTGTTGTGGAGGTGTCCAGCTGTGTTGTGGTGGTGTCCAGCTGTGTTGTGGTGGTGTCCAGCTGTGTTGTGGTGGTGTCCAGCTGTGTTGTGGAGGTGTCCAGCTGTGACCTTCGTTCTGTTCCCTCCCGTGTCAATTAATTGTCCTGGTTTACCTTATTGACGGCTCTGAGAATTATGTACGTTGGGATCATGTCTCTATGTCTTCCACCGTGTGGGTGTTTGCATGTAAACATGTATTCATTTGGTTCTTTTTATAGCCATTGTTTATAATTACGGTGTTTATATTTGTGTCTGTCTGTACGTGGAGGCCGTGGTGGTGTACGGCCCCTCTCCACTACCATGTACCGGGACGGTACTGGTGAGCCTCCTGGACCACTACCATGTACCGGGACAATACCGGTGAGCCCTCCTGGACCACTACCATGTACCGGGACAGTACCGGTGAGCCCTCCTGGACCACTACCATGTACCGGGACAGTACCGGTGAGCCCTCCTGGACCACTACCATGTACCGGGACAGTACCAGGCTAAGGGTAAACACTAGCCACCACCTACTAATGACCATACCCCCCCCCCCCCCCCGGGCCAATAGCGTGCGGGGCAGCCATCGGCGGGAAAGACCCCATGTAAGCACCTGGCCGCCCCCCCCCCCCTATACCACCACAAAAGGTGTAATTCTCCTCTTCCCTCCCCTCATGCCTTCCCCACCCCCAACCTCCCCGTTATCTTATTCCCCTACTCCCCTACCTACCCCTGAAGTTGTCAGCTGCCACATGGCACCAATCCAATCCATAAACAACTTTGAGAAACAATGGAAAATCAGCACAAACAAAAGTTCCAGATAACACACATTGCGAAAAGAAACCCGGACCCCATTACCCTTGACAACCGCCCGGTCCAATATGCGGAGGTTGGCAGAATACTGGGACTCATGATCAATAGAACAGGGATCAAACTTCATGTAAGGGACCGACTAAACAGAGCCAAAGCAGCCTTGAGGAAACTGAGGATATTCCGAAGCCTCAGTACTAACATTCAGATCCACCTATATAAGGCTCTAGTTCGGCCGCATCTAGAGTATCCCCCAGTACCACTACACACCATAAAGAAAACTAACATGCAGAAACTGCAAGCAGTACAAAATAAGGCGCTAAGGAGAGCAGCAAAACACCGTCCACCATATGATCAGACAATCCAGGAGCTCCATGAACTCCTGAACATACAGCCACTAAACATCAGACTGCAGCACCAAGCCATCAGGGTGTGGAACACCATCGAAATGTTAGAGGACCCAATGTTAGAAAGATTACTCCAAGATGAGACGCCCCGCTCCCACAGCTGGTGGCCCAAGATAAGACGCCCCGCTCCCACAGCTGGTGGCCCAAGATGAGACGCCCCACTCCCACAGCTGGTGGCCCAAGATGAGACACCCCACTCCCAAAGCTGGTGGCCCAAGATGAGACGCCCCGCTCCCACAGCTGGTAGCCCAAGATGAGACGCCCCGCTCCCACAGTTGGTGGCCCAAGATGAGACGCCCCACTCCCACAGCTGGTGGCCCAAGATGAGACGCCCCACTCCCACAGCTGGTGGCCCAAGATGAGACGCCCCGCTCCCACAGCTGGTGGCCCAAGATGAGACGCCCTGCTCCCACAGCTGGTGGCCCAAGATGAGACGCCCCACTCCCACAGCTGGTGGCCCAAGATGAGACGCCCCGCTCCCACAGCTGGTGGCCCAAGATGAGACGCCCCGCTCCCACAGCTGGTGGCCCAAGATGAGACGCCCCACTCCCACAGCTGGTGGCCCAAGATGAGACGCCCCGCTCCCACAGCTGGTGGCCCAAGATGAGACGCCCCGCTCCCACAGCTGGTGGCCCAAGATGAGACGCCCCACTCCCACAGCTGGTGCCCAAGATGAGACGCCCCGCTCCCACAGCTGGTGGCCCAAGATGAGACGCTCCGCTCTCACAGCTGGTGCCCAAGATGAGACGCCCCGCTCCCACAGCTGGTGGCCCAAGATGAGACGCCCCACTCCCACAGCTGGTGGCCCAAGATGAGACACCCCACTCCCACAGCTGGTGGCCCAAGATGAGACGCCCCGCTCCCACAGCTGGTAGCCCAAGATGAGACGCCCCGCTCCCACAGCTGGTGGCCCAAGATGAGACGCCCCACTCCCACAGCTGGTGGCCCAAGATGAGACGCCCCACTCCCACAGCTGGTGGCCCAAGATGAGACGCCCCGCTCCCACAGCTGGTGGCCCAAGATGAGTCGCCCCGCTCCCACAGCTGGTGGCCCAAGATGAGACGCCCCACTCCCACAGCTGGTGGCCCAAGATGAGACGCCCCGCTCCCACAGCTGGTGGCCCAAGATGAGACGCCCCGCTCCCACAGCTGGTGGCCCAAGATGAGACGCCCCACTCCCACAGCTGGTGGCCCAAGATGAGACGCCCCGCTCCCACAGCTGGTGGCCCAAGATGAGACGCCCCGCTCCCACAGCTGGTGGCCCAAGATGAGACGCCCCACTCCCACAGCTGGTGCCCAAGATGAGACGCCCCGCTCCCACAGCTGGTGGCCCAAGATGAGACGCTCCGCTCCCACAGCTGGTGCCCAAGATGAGACGCCCCGCTCCCACAGCTGGTGGCCCAAGATGAGACGCCCCGCTCCCACAGCTGGTGGCCCAAGATGAGACGCCCCGCTCCCACAGCTGGTGGCCCAAGATGAGACGCCCCACTCCCACACCTGGTGGCCCAAGATGAGACGCCCCACTCCCACAGCTGGTGGCCCAAGAGCCGCGATTCACTAGATGCAAACACCGCCCCACAGTACATAATTCCCAGATGAAATACTGACCAGAATCCCCCTCAATAATTGGAAAAAATTGAGTATATATATGTGAGTGTGTATATATGTGTGTGTGTGTGTGTATATATATATATATATATATATATATATATATATATATATATATATATATATATACTCATGGAAGGAGGGTAGACAGTTGGTGTGGGACTACACATGTGTATCCACCCTGGCTGACACCTATGTACACTTCGGAGCTGATCAAGCAGGTGGGGCGGCCAACCACAGGGAAACAGCAAAATCACTCAAGTACAGGCGACTGGAAGGTCAATACCTCTTTGTTCCCATAGCATCTGAGACGCATGGCCCCTGGGGCAAGAGTGCCTTGGGATTTCTCAAGGAATTGGGTTCCAAGCTCATTGACGTCACCAGAGACCCAAGGGCTTCCAGTTTTTTATTTCAGCGTCTCAGTGTGGCGATCCAGAGGGGAAATGCTTGCTGCGTCCTCGGTTCCTGTCCAGAAGCGGAGGAGCTTCAAGAGATCCATAACCTTTAGGCATTTGTCTTGTATGTTTTGTAACCTTTAAATACACAATAAAGGAAAAAAAAAAAAAAAAAAAGGAAGGGGGTGGTAGGAGAAAAGCACACAGAAACTGTATTGGAGGGGAACCACATTCCCTCCAATGCGTTATGTGTGGTTTCCTCCGAGGCTATAGGTCCCCCTTCTTCCAGCCAGAGGTGGTACTCCCTTCCCTTATAAAAAAAAAAAAAAAAAATATATATATATATATATATATATATATATATATATATATATATATATATATATATATATATATATATTGTGACGATAATCTCTTTCAAGAGAGATTGAGCCTGCTCTTCCCTACATAATTACGTCAAAATACAAGATACTATATACAAGATACGTTCAAGTATCGCCAAACGTTTTGCCCAGAGAGCAAATCGTACCCCAACACCTGGCCACCGCCGTAACCAGCTAACTGCTCATCCTCTGCCTGCCTGTTGCTGATTGGCTGGTGTCTCGTCGCACCTGCCCTCCGCCACCACCACAAGTCGACGTCTGGGCTGCAGCGCGCCAGTCTCGTCAGAATATCTCAGTGCTCCATGCAGTTGACATCTCTCGCTGGTAGACTAAGCCTTGGCTTTCGTGTACTAAGGGAGGTGGCAGTTCGAAGCCAGTATTCCAGCACTCATATTTTATTTTGCTATCACTGTAACTTACTTGTCTTAGCGTAACTTTTCATTTGCCAGTGATTATTCATGTTATTTTGTTTGTTGACTTGTCCTGTATATTTTATGAGATTACCTTTATTTATGTCTTTGTTTTCTAGAGTAATTAAAATTTCATTGTTTATATACTTGTGTTTTGTGTGTCTTCCCATTACCTTACCACAGACGAAAGGACCAACTTTTCTCTTTTTTTTTTTTGTCATGTGACGAGGCCCTGCCCCTAGCTTTTGAAACAGCCGAACACCAACGCTTTACCGTCACAATATATATATATATATATATATATATATATATATATATATATATATATATATATATATAAATATATGAAAACTCACACCCCATAAGTGACTCGAACCCATACTGCCAGGAGCAACGCAACTGGTATGTACAGGACACCTTAATCCACTCGACCATCACGACCGGACAAAAAGAGGTGATAGCCGAAGCTACTTGAATCACCCCTCTGCATTCAGGATGGTCCCCATTCAAGCCTGAATGGAGACCATTCAGGCTTGTTCGCATTTGTGTTCCTCACGTGTGCCCCAAAGAATGAGGTGATTTGATAAAAAACTATGCCCAAGATTACCATCTGAGTGCCGGCGGAGGGGTGGTTCAAATAGCTTCGGCTATCACCCCTTTTTGTCCGGTCATGATGGTCGAGTGGATTAAGGTGTCCTGTACATACCAGTTGCGTTGCTCCTGGCAGTATGGGTTCGAGTCACTTCTGGGGGTGTTAGTTTTCAGTTGCATATAGTCCTGGGGACCATTCAGGCTTGTTTGCATATATATATATATATATATATATATATATATATATATATATATATATATATATATATATATATATATTATTAAATATGACCGAAAAAGTAAGATTAATAATTCTAACACGAATTTTCTCTATCTTTCTTATGTTTCTTTTCACTGTTGATGGTAATTCAAAGATCAATTCTCCAAAATTCATTTTTATTTCTAGTCTGACGCGACACTTGAGCGCGTTTCGTAAAACTTATTACATTTTCAAAGACTTTAGTTTACAAACACACAACTGAAACTGAATAGAGATTACACATCTTCGAGGTTTATATCTACATTTGGGTGAGGTGAATGAGGTGAAAAACGAACTTTCAACAATGGGTATTCAATGGGTATTAAATTCCAACACAAGACAGAGCACAAAACAATGGGTATTGAATGGGTATTAAATTCAAACACAAGACAGAACACGAAACAATGGGTATTGAATGGAAGTAATTGTAGAAAGCCTATTGGTCCATATTTCTTGATGCTTCTATATTGGAGCGGAGTCTTGAAGTGGGTAGAATATAGTTGATCAACAGCCAATTAATGCACAACTATATTCTACCCACTTCAAGACTCCGCTCCAATATAGAAGCATCAAGAAATATGGACCAATAGGCTTTCTACAATTACTTCCATTCAATACCCATGTTGCTGTTTCTTCATTTGTTTGTAGCATGAAGTAGTTGCGTACACAGTGTGTATCTGATTTCGAATCAGATCTTGGCGATATTTTATCGTGAAGGCTTGATTCCTCGCTGCTGGGTCGTGCGTTTTATATAGGTATATAAAATGAAAGCCGTTTAAATTATAGCATAGTAGAACTTGTTTAGTGTTTGCAGGTTACAGTTGTGTGTGTGTAAACTAAAGTCTTTGAAAATGTCATAAGTTATTACAAACGCGTTCAAAGTGTCGCGTCAGACTAGAAATAAAAATTAATTTTGGAGAAATGATTTTTCAATTACCATCGACAGTGAAAAGAAACATAAACAAATATTGAGAAAATTCGTGTTAGAATTATTAATCTTAATTTTTCAGTCATATTTAATAATATATGTTTACAAGAAAGACTGCTACCAAAATATACTAATATATATATATATATATATGTGTGTGTGTGTGTGTGTGTGTGTGTATATATATATAAATAAATCTATAAATAATAAAAATAAAGAGTCATAAACAGAACATGTGTGGAAGCATCGGAGTGTGTATATATGCATGCTACACAGTATTCATCTATAGACATCCATATATGGTGAAACACATGTGAAGAACCTCTCACACACTCACAGTTCCATGACAAGAGGGAGCCAGCTTAGCTTAGCTGCCAACACCCACACATTTTTTCATTTCTTTATTATGCACCCCATACCCATCCCGTGGGCGGTGGTGTAAAGGGTTACAGAGGCACATAATCGGTTCAGGAACTGAACCCTCTAGTTCGTTTAGCTAAGCAAATAACAATCTTTTGACGCTAGTTACACAATTATTAACGTTATATATACATGTACACATACTCATACATACATGTAGTTGCATGGTGTGGTCCCTGGTCACGACCCAGGGGTCCCTGGCCACGACCCAGGGGTCCCTGGCCACGACCCAGCGGTCCCTGGCCACGACCCAGCGGTCCCTGGCCACGACCCAGGGGTCCCTGGCCACGACCCAGCGGTCCCTGGCCACGACCCAGGGGTCCCTGGCCACGACCCAGCGGTCCCTGGCCACGACCCAGGTGACCGTCACCAAGCACCAGAGCCACAGACACAGTCACAGTACCAGTGAGGGTTGACAAGCCGCAGGTTAAGTATTCACCCAACGTCTACATAATGAGCACAGTCCACTCCCAACAGTCAACAGTGGAGAGCGTGGTGTCCGCTTCCTCACAGGTACCAACGTGAAGTAGTATATAATTTGTGTAATTTAAGACTGTTTTGAATCATATAAAAATTAAGAAATATAAAAGGAGCTTACGAAGGAATGGTGAATGATTTTGGTTCTCATTTGAGCCTGTTTGTGTGTCTTTGTGGAATACTGAGACACGAGATCAGTTTATGGTGACTAGATCAGTGTTGTGAAGCAGTTCACCGTCACCAACACCTGTGATCACATTCACTGTTGTGGCAAGCATGTTATATAATACTCCCAGCTCCGTTACCATCACCTGACCACTGGGTCACTGTTACAGCATGTGGCCAGTGTTGGGACACGCCAGTGTTGGGGTGTACAATGTCTGGGGCGGTGATTGACTGCCACCTCTCGAGGCTCTCAAGTTCAAGTATGTTTATTGAGACAAGAAAGAAATACATCTCAAAGGGACAGAGTAGCTGAGGCTATTTCTACACCCCCCCCCCCCCAGTTATTTACTAGTAAGGATGGCAGCTTAGCGGCCTCTTTTTTTTCGGGAAAAAGGGACGCTACGGCCCACCGGATTCAACGAACTTTTGAGAAAGGGCATATAGGCTCTTAAAGGTTTCTTATGGGGGAAAATTCGAGGCGAAAGAGGCCGATTTGAGTTAAAGGATTCTTAGGGGGAAAATCATTTCCGAGATCATAGAAGTTTATTAAGAGTTCTTATGGGAGAAATTCAAATTTTTCAGAGTTCTTACCAAGAATAAACTCTACCGTCATAAACAGATATTTTAGACTGTATACTTTTAAGTAGAAATTTTAGAAATAAGTAGAAATTTAAGTATTAGTAGTAGGGATGACTACCCACAGGGCCCATTTTTTTTTTTTTTTAGGGATGGGCCGTGTAGGTAGGAGGGCAGGGGGAGGGGGGTCCAGGTCAACTCTACAGACAAATTTTGTTTGTTTTCAAAATCATGCATTTTTCAAATACCATTTTCGGATAAAAGCGATCATAAAAGTTTATTAAGAGTTCTTTTGAGAAAAATAATTTCATAGAAGTTTGTTAGGAGTTCTTATGGGAGAAATTTAAAAATTTTCAGAGTTCAGTTTTAGGAAAATATTTCAGAGTGCGTGTAATCATAGGAGTTTATTTACGAGTTTATGACTGAAATTTAGAAAAACGACCATTTTCAGAGAATATGTTCATAGAAGTTTTGTTAACGAAAACAAACATCTTAGCCGTGACTTTTAGTTTTTATATACATTTACGACTATTTCATCTGAAAAAGACCTATTTTCATCAGAGACCACATGAAGACCGATTTTTAAGTCCATTTTCAGACCTATTTTTTTCAGAGTCCATTTAAGACAGAGATTATTTTAGACTCAAATATTATCAGAGTCCAGTAAAGACAGAAAATTATTCAGAGACCATTTTCAGATCAATTTTCATCAGAGTCCAGTTTATGCCTTAAAATTGCCAGAGTCCAGTAAAGACCAAAGATTAGTCCAATTGAAGACAAAAATTAGTCAGCGTCCACTTTTAGGACAGAAATTAATCAGAGATTTACTTACACCTGAGTTCTAAAAGAGTTCTTATAGAGGAAATACAAATATTGTCAGAGTCCAGTAAAAGATTGAAATTAATCAGAGGTGTCAGGTTATTGTAGGCACCCATACTCATCCTGTGAGCGGTAGCGCAAAAAGGATTACCGAGAGCACAAAAGGTCTTAATCAGACCCACAGCGGAGAGGTTTCCAGCAATAATTACAATCAATCTGCACACGTACACAGTGCCAATAATAACAGACTTCTCTCGCTGCAACTTGTATGTATTAACAATAGATACATTGCAGGTGGGACGCTTTGTTACTGATAACATAGTGTTCAACATTGGTTATCACAAGATAACAGTAAAGTGGGTGTGTGTATGGTTTAGGTCAGGAGCCAACCATTCAACACACACGTGTCCTTTACTGACTACAAGCCACTACCACCTCGGCAAGCTCCGCCACCACCACCACCACCTGGACCACCACCACGTGCAGTGTGGCACAACGCAGTAAGCATGATGATAAACACAGCAGGTGCTTGCGGGGGTTGAGCTCTGCTCTTTCGGCCCGCCTCTCAACTGTCAACCAACTGTTACTAACTACTACTACTACTTTTTTTCCCCACACCACACACACACATACAGATCAGGAAGCAGCCCATGACAGCTGACTATCTCCCAGGTACCTATTTGCTGCTAGGTAACAGGGGCATAGGGTGAAAGAAACTCTACCCAATGTTTCTCGCCAGCACCCGGGATCGAACCCGGGACCACAGGATCACAAGTCCAGTGTGCTGTCTGCTTGGCCGGCTGGCCCCCAGTGCCTGCAGGGTCGAGCTGTTAGCTCCTGGACCCTGCCTTTCTAATCATGGGTTGTCTACTATAATGAATCCTGGCCAATTTTTGCTCTAATACAAAAAAATGATCTCAACACACACACACGTGCCAAGATGCAGGCTATAGATGGTGTCTAACCTCCAGGCAGAGAATAAAACCCGAGCCCAGAGGACTACAACCTCAGAGCGCTCTCCGCTTGGCCGCCAGGACGCTTACGTGTCTCTTGATGTTGTTACTGACTTATCTCTACGGCACCCTGGGAGCTGCCCCGTGAGAACACTCCCACGTGGTGTACACCCACTACACCCTGGGTGTGGTCCCCTCACACCCTCCCTACCCACCCTCGCCAGCGGGGAACTCTCTAGTAGAAAGGATGACTGCATATTGACAACTTTTTTTGTTTTTTTTTCCAAAACTTTTGTTGTGTGTTTCCCGCTGTGTTGCCCGTCAAAAGGGTTGAGGGTCTGACCTAGAAAAAATTGTCTCTATGCGGTCACCGTTTTGGGGTTAAATTTTGTCAAGAGTCCGTATTGCTCGCCGTGCTGTATCCCTCTCTTGGTAATCTCGTATCAAGTCCATGTTCAGTAGACATGTTCGTAAGGAGTTTGTTAAGTAATGACCAGTGTCAGAGGGTTCATCTAGACCACAGCTCTACGGTTATACATGTAGTTTCGATACTAACACTCCAATTTCCCTGAAATTTAAAACAGTCACATTTCACACGTGGTAAAATAGAAAATGTATATCAAGTTTCAGCTCTTGTCCCCTGCCTCAGTGCCTTAACTGTCTTGTCTAAGTTCGTTATTAACAGTTCAATTTCCCTGAGAATTAAAACATAGTTATTTCAGACGCATTAAGAAAAGAAAATAGTTACCGAGTTTCGGCTCCTGGCCTCCGCCTTAGTTCACTCTTATAATTTTGTTACTATCAACGTGATTTTCATTAAATTTTAAATTTAGTTATTTATTCATATTAAGTACAAATAAAATATTACCGAGTTTAGTTCATGTCCAAATGTCTTTCGTGCCAAAGTCGTTGTTCATATTTGTAGTTGCAGACAGTTAAAAGTAATTCCTTGTATCATTATAAGTAAGCAACCAGGGTCAACCAGGGTCTCCCTCCCCCCATTTCCCTCTCCTCCCACTCACCCCACCTATGGTAGAGCTCACTCCACGCCTCTTCCACTCCTTGCTCCACCTGCCTCCACCACACCCCCCGCTGGCTCACCCACTCTGCTCCCCCCCCCCCACTGGCCATATCTTCCCCCTCACACCCTCCCTACTCTCCATCGCTCTCACTATCTGCCTTAATCACACACCCCCTCCTCTCACCCCCTTCCCCAACTCCACCCAAACCTTACCTCTCACACTCACCCTTAGCAGCTTTGCGGGTGAGAATTTGAGTGTGTTTTCACATCTCATTTACTGTGTTATTCTCTTGTTACCCGGTCTACACTTTAGACATAAAATAAAATAGAACAATCCACTTATCGAGTTTAACCTAGTGGACCAAACTCTCACAAGCCACAGCCTGGTGGACCAAACTCTCACAAGCCACAGCCTGGTGGACCAAACTCTCACAAGCCACAGCCTGGTGGACCAAACTCTCACAAGCAACAGCCTGGTGGACCAAACTCTCACAAGCAACAGCCTGGTGGACCAAACTCTCACAAGCAACAGCCTGGTGGACCAAACTCTCACAAGCAACAGCCTGGTGGACCAAACTCTCACAAGCAACAGCCTGGTGGACCAAACTCTCACAAGCAACAGCCTGGTGGACCAAACTCTCACAAGCAACAGCCTGGTGGACCAAACTCTCACAAGCAACAGCCTGGTGGACCAAACTCTCACAAGCAACAGCCTGGTGGACCAAACTCTCCCAAGCAACAGCCTGGTGGACCAAACTCTCCCAAGCAACAGCCTGGTGGACCAAACTCTCACAAGCAACAGCCTGGTGGACCAAACTCTCACAAGCAACAGCCTGGTGGACCAAACTCTCACAAGCAACAGCCTGGTGGACCAAACTCTCACAAGCAACAGCCTGGTGGACCAAACTCTCACAAGCCACAGCCTGGTGGACCAAACTCTCACAAGCCACAGCCTGGTGGACCAAACTCTCACAAGCAACAGCCTGGTGGACCAAACTCTCACAAGCAACAGCCTGGTGGACCAAACTCTCACAAGCCACAGCCTGGTGGACCAAACTCTCACAAGCAACAGCCTGGTGGACCAAACTCTCACAAGCAACAGCCTGGTGGACCAAACTCTCACAAGCAACAGCCTGGTGGACCAAACTCTCACAAGCAACAGCCTGGTGGACCAAACTCCCGCAAGCAACAGCCTGGTGGACCAAACTCGCAAGCAACAGCCTGGTGGACCAAACTCTCACAAGCAACAGCCTGGTGGACCAAACTCTCCCAAGCAACAGCCTGGTGGACCAAACTCTCCCAAGCAACAGCCTGGTGGACCAAACTCTCCCAAGCAACAGCCTGGTGGACCAAACTCTCCCAAGCAACAGCCTGGTGGACCAAACTCTCCCAAGCAACAGCCTGGTGGACCAAACTCTCCCAAGCAACAGCCTGGTGGACCAAACTCTCCCAAGCAACAGCCTGGTGGACCAAACTCTCACAAGCAACAGCCTGGTGGACCAAACTCTCCCAAGCAACAGCCTGGTGGACCAAACTCTCCCAAGCAACAGCCTGGTGGACCAAACTCTCACAAGTCAAGCTGGCCTCGGGCCGGGCTTGGGGAGTAGAAGAACTCCCAGAACCCCATCAACCAGGTAACAACCAGGTACATGTTCTCTGCACTTCTTGTTTCATGCTCTCCATGTTCTTAAATATTCTCCAATGTTCATTCCATATTTGTATGTTCCCTCCACGTTCTTCTAATTTTCACATTATGTTTTTTGCACACTTCAAAGTTTTGTAAGTTGTAAAAAAGTTGTATTGCTATTTTGAGGGTCCCCTACTCCTTCCCTGAACATTTTGTCAATGTGTTTCTCCCACAAACACATACTTTTATTACCTCCTTCCTCCATGTCAAATCCCATACCACTATCTATTAACAGTTTAAACCCAAACATATGCCTCCAAACACTGGTTCCAACGAGTTGGCAACAGCAACAACCCCAGCCCTCGATAGATGCACCCCATCCCGAGCATACATGTCATTCCTTCCATAGAAGTGTTCCCAGTTATCTATGAATGATATTGCATTTGATTTGCAATATTTGTCCAGCCGGCAATTGACACCAAGTGCCCTGGACATCCATTAATTTCCAACTCCCTTTCTTGGAAGAATGCCACATATGATCGGGATTCCTCCCTTGCTCCTAACTAACTGTATGGCTGTCTTAAACCTCTGTATCAGTTCCTCACTCCTAACTCACCCAACATCATTACCCCCTGCACTAATACAAATAATGGGTTTGTTCCCATTTCCAGCCATAATATCATTCATGTTGCCAACAATATCACCAATTCCAGCTCCCGGATAGCAAACCTTAAACTGTTCCCTCTATCTCTGGCAGAAAAAGTTCTATCCAAATACCTCACCTGGGAATCTCCCACAACCAAAATTAAACTAGTTACTTCCTTTACTTTCTGAGCACTTTGCTCTACAACGGACGGACAGAGCAACGGACCTGTGCTTCGTTGCTTTCCCATTCGAGCGAACTGCAGGCTCCTCACACCACTCGTCCTCCAACACGGCAAATGAGTTAGAAGTCCTTAGGATTTCTGTAAGCGGCTTTTTCAAGTCTTCTTAGGGCCCGTGTCCTAAACAACTTGCCAAGACGAAGTGTTTTTAATAACGGTCGCCTCCTTTGTTCCTTCCTGATGTTTCAGCTGTTGTACCTCCTCCTGTAGGGAATCCAACTCTGTCCTCAGAGCTCCAACTAGATTCATCAGTTCCTTCACTACACCTTCCATTATTACTGTGATAATATTACTACACTCGGAGCTCCAGCTAACACACCCTCTCACTGTGACTGTCTGCACCTGTCTGTGAAGATACTCTTCAAGACATCAAGGATACTCTTCGAGACATCAAGGATACTCTTCGGAACATCAAGGATACTCTTCGAGACATCAAGGATACTCTTCGAGACATCAAGGATACTCTTCGGAACATCAAGGATACTCTTCGAGACATCAAGGATACTCTTCGGAACATCAAGGATACTCTTCGAGACATCAAGGATACTCTTCGAGACATCAAGGATACTCTTCGAGACATCAAGGATACTCTTCGAGACATCAAGGATACTCTTCGAGACATCAATAATAGTTTTCGCAACATTCAGAATACGCTTCCAAACATGAAGGATACACTCAGAGCCATCAGCGATATTCTCTAAGACATCTTCACGCATTAAAGAATCTCTCTAAAACATCTATATACAGCAATGATACGTCCCGAAATACTTTAATTAACATTTGTACTCTTTAACGCAATTTATATAAAAAGGATACTCTTTAGGAGACGAGGAGTCCCAATAACGGGGCTGAAATATGTTGACCAAACCACACACGAGAAAGTGAAGGGACGACGACGTTTCGATCCGTCCTGGACCATTCTCAAGTCGATTGTGGGACTTGTTTAATTGAGTTGAGAATGGTCCAGGACGGACCGAAACGTCGTCGTCCCTTCACCTTCTAGTGTGTGGTCTGGTCAACATGCTCTTTAAGACTTCTTTGTGCATTATATAAACTCTCAGTATAACAAATATTGGTCATCATGTAATAAATAAATTATTCTAAGGTATCTTTTTGTAACATATTTAAACGATCATTTGTGTTAAAGTAAGTAAGACATGTCTTCCTGTAGGCACAAACAACTTTCATTATTATATCAAACCAAACCGTTGAAACTTGTAATATTTTGTGACTTTATCTACTAATAAACATACGCTTCATGTAAAATTAATAAAATATCTTTTAAACAGAATAATTTTCACGGAGACATTTACAACCAAAACGTGTTGATAACATTTAATGTCACCCAGGTCTATTATGTCACTCACAAAACACTTCAGCTCTCTCTAACATATCTATCATTTCTTATTCATGTAACTTCCATCAAGCAGTAGGTTTTCTCTGTCATATCTATTATTATTAAAACAAAGTTTTCCCAAAGTCATATCTTGTACGTAACTTTTATATACAATAACTTTCCGTAACTTAACTTTATATTATATCTGTGACAAAACTTTCTATCGACTTAATACAGAGGTACTAAGACAAACATGTTATCAGCATTCACTATCTTTCACATCTCTGTTACTTATATAACTCTCACAAAACACGGCTCTTTAATTAACTAGTTCAACTCTCCGTAACAAACTTACATTTCTGTTTATTAATGATTTTGTATAAAATGTATTCTCTTATCCACTCTATCTTAAAACTATTATCTGAACAACAATGTATTATCTATCTAACCTGACTTACCTGAGCTAAGCTAACCTAATGTAACTTAGCTAACCCAACCTACCTAACCCACCTTACCTAACCTCACCTACCTGATGTAACTTAACCTAACTTATGTAACTTACCAAACCTAACAAAACTTCCCTTACCCAACCTCTACATAACTTACGAAACTTAATTTGCATAACAAAACTTTCCTTACCTAACTTAACCAACCCAACAACAAACTTGCAAATACACATACAGTTACATTTATAAACATGAATTTGCCTATACAAACTTACTCAAGGATTTACACAAACCTGTACCTCTAAACGCACACACACACATACACCTGCTTATATGCAAGTATCCTCAAACTTACCCCCAATCACATCGTACAATTACACTTGCAAACTTAAAAAAACTTACATAAACACTCAGTTCACTAACTTACTCCAAGTTTCTGTTATTGTTCGTAGGTGTTGTTTAAACATTCTTCCTTTACATAACCCAGCCAACCCTAACCTAACCTAACCTGAGAGAGGGAGGGGGGGGAGAGTGGGGGGGAGAGTGGGGGGGAGAGTGGGGGGGAGAGTGGGGGGGGAGAGAGGGAGAGAGAGAGAGAGAGAGAGAGAGAGAGAGAGAGAGAGAGAGAGAGAGAGAGAGAGAGAGAGAGAGAGAGAGAGAGAGAGAGAGAGAGAGAGAGAGGGAGAGAGAGAGGGAGAGAGAGAGAGGGAGAGAGAGAGAGAGGGAGATAGAGAGAGAGAGGGAGGGAGAGAGAGAGAGGGAGGGAGAGAGAGAGAGGGAGGGAGAGAGAGAGAGGGAGAGAGAGAGAGAGAGAGGGAGAGAGAGAGAGAGGGGAGAGAAACAGAGAGGGGGAGAGAGAAAGAGAGGGTGAGAGAGGGGGAGAGAGAGGGGTGAGACAGAAAGAGAGGGTGAGAGAGAGGGGTGAGGGTGAGAGAGGGGGGTGAGAGAGGGGGGTGAGAGAGGGGGGTGAGAGAGGGGGTGAGAGAGGGGGGTGAGAGAGGGGGGTGAGAGAGGGGGGGGTGAGAGAGGGGGGGTGAGAGAGGGGGGGGAGAGAGAGGGGGGGGAGAGAGAGGGGGGGGAGAGAGAGGGGGGGGAGAGAGAGGGGGTGGAGAGAGAGGGGGGGGAGAGAGAGGGGGGGGAGAGAGAGGGGGGGAGAGAGAGGGGGGGGGGAGAGAGAGGGGGTGGAGAGAGAGGGGGTGGAGAGAGAGGGGGGGGAGAGAGAGGGGGGGGAGAGAGAGGGGGGGAGAGAGAGGGGGGAGAGAGTGAGAGAGAGGGAAGGGAGAGAGGGAAGGGAGAGAGAGAGAGAGAGAGAGAGAGAGAGAGAGAGAGAGAGAGAGAGAGAGAGAGAGAGAGAGAGAGAGAGAGAGAGAGAGAGAGAGAGAGAGAGAGAGAGGAGAGAGAGAGAGAGAGAGAGAGAGAGAGAGAGAGAGAGAGAGAGAGAGAGAGAGAGAGAGAGAGAGAGAGAGAGAGAGGGGGGGGATGGAGAGAGAGAGAGAGAGAGAGAGAGAGAGAGAGAGAGAGAGAGAGAGAGAGAGAGAGAGAGAGAGAGAGAGAGAGAGAGAGAGAGAGAGAGAGAGGGGAGGGAGGAGAGAGAGAGAGAGAGAGAGAGAGAGAGAGAGAGAGAGAGAGAGAGAGAGAGAGAGAGAGAGAGAGAGAGAGAGAGAGAGAGAGAGAGAGAGAGAGAGAGGGGAGGGAGGAGAGAGAGAGAGAGAGAGAGAGAGAGAGAGAGAGACAGAGAGAGAGAGAGAGAGAGAGAGAGAGAGAGAGAGAGAGAGAGAGAGAGAGAGAGAGAGAGAGAGAGAGGGGAGGGAGGAGAGAGAGAGAGAGAGAGAGAGAGAGAGAGAGAGAGAGAGAGAGAGAGAGAGAGAGAGAGAGAGAGAGAGAGAGAGAGAGAGAGAGAGAGAGAGAGAGGGGGGGGGGGAGGGAGGAGAGAGAGAGAGAGAGAGAGAGAGAGAGAGAGAGAGAGAGAGAGAGAGAGAGAGAGAGAGAGAGAGAGAGAGAGAGAGAGAGAGAGGAAACACTGGAGATAAAGAAAGGGAGACAGAAGAAAGGAGAATGCCTCAGGTGGGAGGTATAATTAAGAGTGCAGTTGCCGGGTTGCCAAAGAACTAACAGGTGTGGCGACCCCCACCAGGCCACGCCCCTCTCCCGTTGTTATGGCAACCTCTTCAGCCTCGGGTGGGGCAGCCAGGGATGGGAACACTGAATACTCCGAGTGGTGTGAGGTGCAGGAGGAGGGGGGCGGCGAAAGGTGGGCGGCGGAGGAGGAGGGGGGCGGAGGAGGAGGGGGGCGGCGGAAGGTGGGCGGCGGAGGAGGAGGGGGGCGGGTATCCGTCAAGAGGTGCAGAGGTGTGCGAGAGAGAGCACAGTGCCAGGTACTGGTCCTCAAGGTACGGCGAGGAGCGTCCAGCCCTCCGGCCCTACGCCATGGCGGCGACCCAGTCTTAACCTATGGTAATGCAGAGGAAGGTGGAGCCTCCCGCCAGGAGGTGCTGTGCCCACCTCCACCATTCTGGCTCTGCCTAAGGCGCGTGAGGTAGTGTCAACGAGGAAGGTAACTGTGAGAGATCTCGGGCTCCCAGAGGCTCCTAGAGGCTCCTAGAGGCTCTCAGAGGCTCCCAGAGGCTCCTAGAGACTCCCAGAGGCTCTCAGAGGCTCCCAGAGGTTCTCAAAGGCTTCCAGAGGCTCTCAAAGGCTCTCAGGGGCTCTCTGAGGCTCCCAGAGGCTTCTTGAGACTCCCAGAGGCTCTCAAAGGCTTCCAGAGGCTCTCAGGGGCTCTCAGAGGCTCCCAGAGGGACAACCACAGTTCCTAGCCGCAAAAATATGTCAGAATTACGTTAAATCAACATCGTTTGGCCACGGTTGTTCAGAGGGACAGTTTGCGCAAGTCTCTGGTTCGGCTGAGAATGTGAGCGCCGTGCACAGCTCCAGGTCAGCCAGCACACACCACGCAGCCCGTTCTCGTTATATGCCAAAACGTACAAAATACAAAGTGCTAATCTCCCCAGAAATGTACGAAGCCCGGCAGCCCATCAACGTAACCCATCAAGGCACAGAAACCTGGGATATTGTGAGTCGCTACTTTTCATAGTAATGTGTACGTCAAGGAGGATAACGTACAGAAGGAGACGTACTAGTGGAGTGGCCGGGTTACGTCATGACGACGACGACGACTATCCACAAGGGCGTACAGGGTGTGGATGTTAGTCATACTGGCAGTAGAGACCACCACCACCCATCACACTGCAACACTAACTGTTAAGTTATAAACCACTGTGAGAGAATAGTGATGTCTCAGCTAGACTTATCCCCCGTCCCTGCAGTGTTGTGCAACCCTGTGCACTCAGCACTGGTATATCGCCTGATACCAGGACACAAGTACCTCGTGTCTACGGACTGGTGATTGCAGTGACAATTTAGATATCATGTGTGTGGTGACATACGATATCTTATTATACTACCAAATGGCAGTTTATGCATCTCGCTGGTAAAATCATGCGCGGATTCCACTGTCATAACTTTAGCTGTAGAGTGTGCAGATAAAGGAAAAAGTCAAGGCTGACGTGACCTCGCCAACAATTTTGATAATCGTTCTTCCGCCACTCCCAGTGGCGTCAGACACACATGCAAGTGATGGTACAAACTGCATTCTGATTGGTATTCTGTGTGTGGAAGCCTCTCCATAATGGGGTACGAGGCGTGCGCTCAGCCATCCTGCTTTGAGCTCCATCTCATTCTCGGGGAGGCCGAGGCACTAGGCTGTGAAGGCACCAAGATCCAGAGTAACTCACGTGAACTGTTCAACTCCCGCACCGGTCGAGAAGGGGCAGTGGTGAGGGACCTGTGTATCAAGCTGACGGACGGATTCGTGTATGTGTGGACTAGGCACCTTTACGTGTGTGCCGAGACTAGGAATAGACATTTTTACGTGTATGTGTGTACGTGTGTGTGCGTGTGTACTCACCTAATTGTGCTTGCGGGGGTTGAGCTTTGGCTCTTTGGTCCCGCCTCTCAACTGTCGATCAACTGGTGTACAGATTCCTGAGCCTACTGGGCTCTATCATATCTACATTTAAAACTGTGTATGGAGTCAGCCTCCACCACATCTCTGCCTAGTGCATTCCATCCGTTAACTACTCTGACACTGAAAAAGTTCTTTCTAGCGCCCCTGTGGCTCATTTGGGTTCTCAGTTTCCACCTGTGTCCCCTTGTTCGCGTACCACCAGTGTTGAACAGTTTATCTTTACCTACCCCTGTCAATTCCTCTGAGAATTTTGTAGGTAGTGATCATGTTTCACTATACTTTTCGTGAGGTGCATTTCTCGCAGCCTTTGTTCGTAACTCATGCCTCTTAGTTCTGGGTGTGTATGTGTGTGGGGGGGGGGGGGGGGGTGAGGAGGGGGGGGGGAGAGAGAGAGAGATAGAGAGATAGAGATAGATAGAGATAGAGATAGAGAGAGAGAGAGAGAGAGAGAGATAGAGAGAGAGAGAGAGAGAGAGAGAGAGAGAGAGAGAGAGAGAGAGAGAGAGAGAGAGAGAGAGAGAGAGAGAGAGAGAGAGAGAGAGAAAGAGAGAGAGAGAGATAGAGATAGAGATAGAGATAGAGAGAGAGAGAGAGAGAGAGAGAGAGAGAGAGATAGAGATAGAGATAGAGATAGAGAGAGATAGAGATAGAGATAGAGATAGAGAGAGAGAGAGAGAGAGAGAGAGAGAGAGAGAGAGAGAGAGAGAGAGAGACGGCTCACTGTGACTGTGTACTGTATTAACGAGCTCGTCCTCCTGTTATAGTAGTGCTTACAGTAACGACAAGGACCACAGTATATACACCGACGGACAACGAAATTAGAAAGTAGAAATCGGCACTATTGAGTTGGACAAACCGGATTTTTTTTTTTCTTGTGTTACAAAGACAAACTAGACTAACCTTCCTAGGCCTAATACATGATATCTGAGGCCTAGTACAGTGTGCTATACTAGGCCTAGTAATATTTAGGTTTGTGTTTTAGCTTCATTTTTTATTTTAAGAAATCATAACGAGTCAGTATACTACTGACAGTATACTACTGACAGTATACTACTGACAGTATACTACTGACAGTATACTACTGACAGTATACTACTGACAGTATACTACTGTGTACAAGCTAAGTAAGGTTGTGTTACGTCACTTGGGTATTGTAGACTAGAGACGACTACTGTGCGTACATTGGCTTACCACACCTGTTAAGGCAACGATAATTATACGCAATTTCCATGTGTGTATATATATACAGTTGCTGTAGTCTAATGTAGTGGATAAATTCATATGTTAAGCAGGTAGTGTTCCAGGAAATGCTTTCTCCCTCATATATGCAAACTTGTGGTGTGGGCCCCACACCAGGAGCCTCCGCCTATACCAGCCCTGTTAAAACAAAGTGTTCTGATGAACCGATTGCTCTGAATTTTCGTGCACCACCAGGACGAGATAAGACACGACTTATATCTGGCGAGATCTCTTGCAGATCTTGCGCTGTTGCTCAAGGCACTTTACGTTAACTGTAGTCAGCGGCTCTCCCGCCTGTCCTGCCCAGCTGCACGCAGCGGTGCTCCAACACCACAGTAATCTCAGACAACCAAATCATACTACCACTGAGAATCAACACGGCAGACGTCCTGAAGCCAACACACGAGCCATGACCACTCATCCACCGCCGCGGACTGAGGCACACTGTGTGGGTCATCCAACACTGGGGGCCCCGGCAGGAATATTCCTGAGAGAAGGAAGACACCGTCCGTCATGTCTCAGGCCCACACTGTTATGCTGGCGATGAGTCACAATAACGTGGCTAAATTATGTTGACCAGACCACACACTAGAAGGTGAAGGGACGACGACGTTTCAGTCCGTCCTGGACCATTCTCACAATCGACTTGAGAATGGTCCAAGACGGACCGAAACGATAAACAGTTTGCAATCAAGTAATAACGTGCTTGTCTTGGAAGCTAGACGTAGATATATAAGAATACTTAGCAAGAGGGTAAATATAAAAATGTTGTGGATTCCTTCTCACATTGGCATGCAGGAACATGACAAAGTTGACGCCCTTGCTAAGGCTGCAGTAAATAAAGACAGTATTGAACGGAATCTTGAGTTATCAAATAGGTCCCTTAAAAGTGTCATTAGACGAGAACTCCTGGATGGATTTGAAGAAAGTAGAACAGTGCAAACTGGAACTAGCAGGTCCATTGTTCATCACAATGAAATGTGTGAAGTAAAACATGTGTATGGGGCAAGTAACAAAGTCAGTAGACTAACAGATGTTGTCACAGCTCGTATAAGACTTGGCTACAAGTATCTCTGGCAGTTCGGCTTATACAGGGATCTAGATGAAGTAAAGTGTAAAGTGTGTGGACAAAGACAGGGACACACACTCGAACACTATATCTTGGATTGTAGTAAAATTGAGCCTTTTAGAGATAAATCTAAGCTCACTGTATGATATGGCAACCTATCTTATTACCATGGATAAATTACCTGAAATCCTTGCACTGTATCCACATTTCGCTTCCAGTAGATGAACGACATATGAGATTCAGAAACAAGTAGTGTATAGTGAAGACTAATAATAATCAGAAGCTCCCCTATGACTCTGTAATATCCCCATTGGCCAAACTATTATGTATTAGCGATAAGACCTACCATTAATGTATATTGACTTACTGTAAATATGTAGCTCTTGTAATAGCACTTTCTCTGTAACTAGCTGACATTGTAACTATAAGGTGTGAAGGATAGATGCAATTGTTTATGTAATAATCTAAGATGAGGTGTGATAAAGACCTTTTGTGCCCTCTGTAATGCTTTTGCGCTACCGCTCACAGGATGAGTATGGGGTGCACAATAAACTAGCCGTCTTCGGCGGCAACAATCAAATCGTCGTCCCTTCACCTTCTAGTGTGTGATCTGGTTACCACACTGCTATCATTAGCAGTGACAAAGAGAATACTTAAACAAATATATAATGAAGATCTCACCGACTTAACAAATTCACAAAGACCTGAAAGTTGTAGCATTAAATATTATGATAGATATCGTGAGGAGACATTCACATATGGGACTAATGGAACAAGAACCCGGCAATGTGATGTTATAGTGGCCAGAATACGCCTGGGATATAGACGTATCTGGCAGCTTTCTCAAAACCCAAATGTCGAGTACACAATGTGTCAACTTTGTGAAAGAGAAAACATGCACTCCCTTGAACATTGTATTGTAGAATGATATATTGGACTTGTATCCAAGATTGACCATGTAATATATCAATTATATAATGTATGTATATGATGTAACTATATAACCTGAGCTTGTAAAAGCACCTTAATCACCTTCAGTGAGTAAGTGCTTAATAACACACTAGTTTCTATATCAGCTATCTCACCCTGTCAGCGTAGGAGAGACGTAAATGTATGTGTGTGTGTACTCACCTAGTTGCACTTACCTAGTTGTGCTTGCAGGGGTTGAGCTCTGGCTCTTTGGTCCCGCCTCTGAACTGTCTATTAACTAATGTACAGGTTCCTGAGCCTACTGGGCTCTATCATATCTACAATTGAAACTGTGTATAGAGTCAGCCTCCACCACATCACTTCCTAATGCATTCCATTTGTCTACTACTCTGACACTGAAAACATTATTTCTAATGTCTCTATGGCTCATTTGGGCACACAATTTCCACCTGTGTCCCCTAGTGCGTGTGCTCCTTGTGTTAAATGGTCCGTCTTTATCTAACCTATCAATTCCTCTGAGAATCTTGTATGTGGTGATCATGTCCCCCCTAACTCTTCTGTCTTCCAGTGACGTGAGGTTTAATTCCCGTAGTCTCTCCTCGTAGCTCATACCCCTCAGTTCGGGTACTAGTTTGGTGGCAAACCTTTGAAACTTTTCCAGTTTAGTCTTATGCTTGACTAGATATGGACTCCATGCTGGAGCCGCATACTCCAGGATTGGTCTGACATATGTGGTATACAAAGGTATACATATGTTTGTATGCATATGTATGTGTGTGTGTATGTGTATATGTGTCGTAACTAGTCGCCACAACGCACTTCTCGGCCTACTATGGCAGGCCCGATTTGCTTAATAGGTATAGTGAGTTTTTTTATTTAAACAAAAATCAAATTGGTTTATTTGAATTATTATTTACTCACGACACGACTTACGACTTACTCACCCACTCACGACACGACTTACGACTTACTCACCCACTCACGACACGACTTACGACTTACTCACCCACTCACGACACGACTTACGACTCACTCACCCACTCACGACACGACTTACGACTCACTCACCCACTCACTCACGACATAATTTACTGCACAATAAATTGAAATAATAATATACAGGTGTGAGGATACGTCCTCTGTTACACTTACAAGACGAACCACGAATTATGAACCTTTAAACAGAATAATTATGAGGGTTTAGCTGTTATGACAATATTTATCATGACAATATTAATGGCTGATGTAACGCTGGTGATGCCAGGCAGCTCCACCATCACAAGGACTGACCAACTGAGCGACTATACTAAAGCCTCGTCAATAAACAGTTCGACTGAGATCAATTCCAACACTTTACATATTATTCCAATAAATATACTTAATTAGATCCTGTGACGATTTGAATTCAACAGCCCATCTGCTGATTATAGGAGTATTAATACTGGCGTGACTGAGGGCCAGGGTGAGGGAGTGGCCGTAGTGTTGACCTCGCTACACGACGGGTTGTCTCCCCTCACGCCTTACATAATATATCGCCGACACGTAAGACGTTGGTGGGTAACAAGGCAGATTAAACTGACCGACCTACACGGAGGAGTGTCAGGTGTGTTCTGGAGATAACCAGCTGCTATCGTCTCACAAATATGCTAAGTATCTTGTTGCAGTTATGGCCTATAACTATAGATAAATTGAGCAGGTGAGCGCAGATATGATAAGAGGTTATAAATACCCAAAAGTAAGACACGAAGATTTAATATTTAATCTTATTTGTTGATATGAGAAAAAATAATATTAAATTTATGTTGTTTTAAACAAAGGAATAAATTGCCAGCAGGAGTTGTCAAATGTGAGGAGTTGAGAGGCGGCCATATTGTACCTACACCCCGGCCTCCTGTTGTACCTGTTGTTGCTACACCCCGGCCTCCTGTTGTACCTGTGGTTGCTACACCCCGGCCTCCTGTTGTACCTGTGGTTGCTACACCCCGGCCTCCTGTTGTACCTGGGGTTGCTACACCCCGGCCTCCTGTTGTACCTGGGGTTGCTACACCCCGGCCTCCTGTTGTACCTGTGGTTGCTACACCCCGGCCTCCTGTTGTACCTGTTGTTGCTACACCCCGGCCTCCTGTTGTACCTGTTGTTGCTACACCCCGGCCTCCTGTTGTACCTGTTGTTGCTACACCCCGGCCTCCTGTTGTACCTGTTGTTGCTACACCCCGGCCTCCTGTTGTACCTGTTGTTGCTACACCCCGGCCTCCTGTTGTACCTGTGGTTGCTACACCCCGGCCTCCTGTTGTACCTGTTGTTGCTACACCCCGGCCTCCTGTTGTACCTGTTGTTGCTACACCCCGGCCTCCTGTTGTACCTGTTGTTGCTACACCCCGGCCTCCTGTTGTACCTGTTGTTGCTACACCCCGGCCTCCTGTTGTACCTGTTGTTGCTACACCCCGGCCTCCTGTTGTACCTGTTGTTGCTACACCCTGTCCTCCTGTTGTACCTGTTGTTGCTACACCCCGGCCTCCTGTTGTACCTGTTGTTGCTACACCCCGGCCTCCTGTTGTACCTGTGGTTGCTACACCCCGGCCTCCTGTTGTACCTGTTGTTGCTACACCCCGTCCTCCTGTTGTACCTGGGGTTGCTACACCCCGGCCTCCTGTTGTACCTGTGGTTGCTACACCCCGTCCTCCTGTTGTACCTGGGGTTGCTACACCCCGTCCTCCTGTTGTACCTGTGGTTGCTACACCCCGGCCTCCTGTTGTACCTGTTGTTGCTACACCCCGTCCTCCTGTTGTACCTGGGGTTGCTACACCCCGGCCTCCTGTTGTACCTGTGGTTGCTACACCCCGTCCTCCTGTTGTACCTGTGGTTGCTACACCCCGTCCTCCTGTTGTACCTGTGGTTGCTACACCCCGGCCTCCTGTTGTACCTGGGGTTGCTACACCCCGGCCTCCTGTTGTACCTGTGGTTGCTACACCCCGGCCTCCTGTTGTACCTGTTGTTGCTACACCCCGGCCTCCTGTTGTACCTGTTGTTGCTACACCCTGTCCTCCTGTTGTACCTGTTGTTGCTACACCCCGGCCTCCTGTTGTACCTGTTGTTGCTACACCCCGTCCTCCTGTTGTACCTGTTGTTGCTATACCCTGTCCTCCTGTTGTACCTGTTGTTGCTACACCCCGGCCTCCTGTTGTACCTGTTGTTGCTACACCCCGGCCTCCTGTTGTACCTGTTGTTGCTACACCCCGGCCTCCTGTTGTACCTGTTGTTGCTACACCCCGGCCTCCTGTTGTACCTGTTGTTGCTACACCCTGTCCTCCTGTTGTACCTGTTGTTGCTACACCCCGGCCTCCTGTTGTACCTGTTGTTGCTACACCCCGGCCTCCTGTTGTACCTGTTGTTGCTACACCCCGTCCTCCTGTTGTACCTGGGGTTGCTACACCCCGGCCTCCTGTTGTACCTGTTGTTGCTACACCCCGTCCTCCTGTTGTACCTGTGGTTGCTACACCCCGGCCTCCTGTTGTACCTGTTGTTGCTACACCCCGTCCTCCTGTTGTACCCAAGGTTGCTACACCCCGGCCTCCTGTTGTTGCTACACCCCGGCCTCCTGTTGTACCTGTTGTTGCTACACCCCGGCCTCCTGTTGTACCTGTTGTTGCTACACCCCGTCCTCCTGTTGTACCTGGGGTTGCTACACCCCGGCCTCCTGTTGTACCTGTTGTTGCTACACCCCGTCCTCCTGTTGTACCTGTGGTTGCTACACCCCGGCCTCCTGTTGTACCTGTTGTTGCTACACCCCGGCCTCCTGTTGTACCTGTGGTTGCTACACCCCGTCCTCCTGTTGTACCCAAGGTTGCTACACCCCGGCCTCCTGTTATACCCAAGGTTGCTACACCCCGGCCTCCTGTTATACCCAAGGTTGCTACACCCCCGGCCTCCTGTTGTACCTGGGGGTTGCTACACCCCGACCTCTTGTTGTACCCAAGGTTGCTACACCACGGCCTCCTGTTGTACCTCGTCTGACGGTCCTCAATGGTCACCAAATGGTACAACCCGTCCTCGACTCAAGTCCATTACATCCAGCGGTCGACCCCACAGACGCATTCATAAATTTTAACATGCTGTTCATTCAAAACGGGAATTTTCTCAAGTATAAATTAATATTATAATATATTTGACTATTGTGTATATATAGGCATAGGACAGGTTAGGTTAGGTGTTTAGGTTCTGTTGGCGATTATTTGTATTTGTAGTACGTGGGTGAAGCATTTACAGCGTTGTGGTTCGAACAAAATTCGTCAGTGAAGCACTTGTTCCGGATATGTTCGAACGTCAACAGTTGTGAGTCATGCAGCCCGTCCTCCAAACAAAGATCCAAAAGTGATTCCATGCACCCGCCAACCCCCTGTTTATGAATGAAAAGCGATTTACACACGACTTACAACTGCTGACGTTCGAACATATCCGGAACAAGTGCTTCACTGACGAATTTTGTTCGAACCACAACGCTGTAAATGCTTCACCCACGTACTACAAATACAAATAATCGCCAACAGAACCTAAACACCTAACCTAACCTATCCTATGCCTATATATACACAATAGTCAAATATATTATAATATTAATTTATACTTGAGAAAATTCCCGTTTTGAATGAACAGCATGTTAAAATTTATGAATGCGTCTGTGGGGTCGACCGCTGGATGTAATGGACTTGAGTCGAGGACGGGTTGGAGTCGTGTGTAAACCGCTTTTCATTCATAAACAGCGGGTTTGGCGGGTGCATGGAATCACTTTTGGATCTTTGTTTGGAGGACGGGCTGAAATGGTACGTACTTAGCTCTTAGTCGTATACTAACTAGTCTCTACCGATGATATTACCCGACATGCTCTGGGACGTGGAGCTACCCAACAACTAAGTAGCTAGTAATGTGTAGCTAGTAATTGTCATTTAGTAATCACAATTTAGATAGAATAGGGAAATTAAATACGTTAATTAATTGAGTGCACATTAATATTTAATTTATATTTAATTAGAAATTACATATACTGCTCTATCCGAATTCTACTCATAACTAATATTTCCTCAGTGGACGGGTTGTTGAGTCGCTTCATAGCCTAGCAACATGAGTCGCTTCATAGCCTAGCAACATGAGTCGCTTCATAGCCTAGCAACATGAGTCGCTTCATAGCCTAGCAACATGAGTCGCTTCATAGCCTAGCAACATGAGTCGCTTCATAGCCTAGCAACATGAGTCGCTTCATAGCCTAGCAACATGAGTCGCTTCATAGCCTAGCAACATGAGTCGCTTCATAGCCTAGCAACATGAGTCGCTCAGTAGCCTAGCAACATGAGTCGCTCAGTAGCCTAGCAACACGAGTCGCTCAGTAGCCTAGCAACATGAGTCGCTCAGTAGCCTAGCAACATGAGTCGCTTCATAGCCTAGCAACATGAGTCGCTCAGTAGCCTAGGAACATGAGTCGCTCAGTAGCCTAGCAACATGAGTCACTCCGTAGCCTAGCAACATGAGTCACTCCGTAGCCTAGCAACATGAGTCGCTCCGTAGCCTAGCTACATGAGTCGCTCCGTAGCCTAGCAACATGAGTCACTCCGTAGCCTAGCTACATGAGTCGCTCAGTAGCCTAGCAACATGAGTCGCTCAGTAGCCTAGCAACATGAGTCACTCCGTAGCCTAGCAACATGAGTCACTCCGTAGCCTAGCAACATGAGTCACTCCGTAGCCTAGCAACATGAGTCACTCCGTAGCCTAGGAACATGAGTCACTCTGTAGCCTACCAACATGAGTCACTCAGTAGCCTAGCAACATGAGTCACTCCGTAGCCTAGCAACATGAGTCACTCCGTAGCCTAGCAACATGAGTCGCTCCGTAGCCTAGCTACATAAGTCGCTCCGTAGCCTAGCAACATGAGTCACTCCGTAGCCTAGCTACATGAGTCGCTCAGTAGCCTAGCAACATGAGTCGCTCAGTAGCCTAGCAACATGAGTCACTCCGTAGCCTAGCAACATGAGTCACTCCGTAGCCTAGCAACATGAGTCACTCCGTAGCCTAGCAACATGAGTCACTCCGTAGCCTAGGAACACGAGTCACTCTGTAGCCTAGCAACATGAGTCACTCAGTAGCCTAGCAACATGACTCGCTCCGTAGCCTAGCAACATGAGTCACTCCGTAGCCTAGCAACATGAGTCGCTCAGTAGCCTAGCAACATGAGTGGAGACAACATGCACAAGAACAAGGAGGCTGAGGATAGGGGTAGAGTCACACTCCGGACACCGAGACAGCGCCGACTTGCTGGAGTAGTCAGTAAGTCAGCGACAATGACATTTTGAACGCAGGCTGACGTGTCGGCCGCCAGTGACCGTGTGACAACAGATCAACAAGCAACGAGCAGTGATACAGTGACACAGGAGCTGAGAACGGTGAGGCAACCTGAGGTGACTTCCACCGAGGGTAAGTGAAGTGGAAGGTTACCTGTTGGCCTGAAAGACTGCTGAGTGAGCAGGGACGGTGCGTGAGCTGTAACACGGGTCAGTAATGTGGAGGCTCTGTGTTGCAAGTGTTGCTTAAGAGTGTGCAAAGCCACTACCAGGAGCACCATAGAGACGAGGTGACTGTGTGAGCAGCCCGTCCCTAACACCCCAGCCTCAGCCAGTGTCCAGAAACTGTTGACATTTTGACTGATGCCGCCGGAGGGCTGCTTATTGTGCACCCCATACTCATCCTGTGAGTGGTAGTTTATTGTGCACCCCATACTCTTCCCTGTGAGTGGTTGTTTATTGTGCACCCCATACTCATCCTGTGAGTGGCAGTTTATTGTGCACCCCATACTCATCCCTGTGAGTGGTTGTTTATTGTGTACCCCATACTCATCCCTGTGAGTGGTTGTTTATTGTGCACCCCATACTCATCCCTGTGAGTGGTTGTTTATTGTGTACCCCATACTCATCCTGTGAGTGGCAGTTTATTGTGCACCCCATACTCATCCTGTGAATGGTTGTTTATTGTTCACCCCATACTCATCCTGTGAGTGGTAGTTTATTGTGTACCCCATACTCATCCCTGTGAGTGGTTGTTTATTGTGCACCCCATACTCTTCCCTGTGAGTGGTAGTTTATTGTGCACCCCATACTCATCCCTGTGAGTGGTTGTTTATTGTGTACCCCATACTCTTCCCTGTGAGTGGTTGTTTATCGTGCACCCCATACTCATCCTGTGAGTGGTAGTTTATTGTGCACCCCATACTCATCCTGTGAGTGGTAGTTTATTGTGCACCCCATACTCTTCCCTGTGAGTGGTAGTTTATTGTGCACCCCATACTCATCCCTGTGAGTGGTTGTTTATTGTGTACCCCATACTCTTCCCTGTGAGTGGTTGTTTATTGTGCACCCCATACTCATCCTGTGAGTGGTAGTTTATTGTGCACCCCATACTCATCCTGTGAGTGGTAGTTTATTGTGCACCCCATACTCTTCCCTGTGAGTGGTAGTTTATTGTGCACCCCATACTCATCCCTGTGAGTGGTTGTTTATTGTGTACCCCATACTCATCCTGTGAGTGGTAGTTTATTGTGCACCCCATACTCTTCCCTGTGAGTGGTAGTTTATTGTTCACCCCATACTCATCCTGTGAGTGGTAGTTTATTGTGTACCCCATACTCTTCCCTGTGAGTGGTAGTTTATTGTGCACCCCATACTCTTCCCTGTGAGTGGTAGTTTATTGTGCACCCCATACT
The DNA here is from genome assembly GCF_040958095.1 of Procambarus clarkii. NCBI lineage: Eukaryota > Metazoa > Arthropoda > Malacostraca > Decapoda > Cambaridae > Procambarus > Procambarus clarkii. The sequence continues at coordinate 24,169,517 of NC_091193.1, forward strand.
CATCCTGTGAGTGGTAGTTTATTGTGCACCCCATACTCTTCCCTGTGAGTGGTAGTTTATTGTGCACCCCATACTCATCCTGTGAGTGGTTGTTTATTGTGTACCCCATACTCTTCCCTGTGAGTGGTAGTTTATTGTGTACCCCATACTCATCCTGTGAGTGGTAGTTTATTGTGTACCCCATACTCATCCTGTGAGTGGTAGTTTATTGTGCACCCCATACTCTTCCCTGTGAGTGGTAGTTTATTGTGCACCCCATACTCCTCCTGTGAGTGGTAGTTTATTGTGCACCCCATACTCATCCCTGTGAGTGGTAGTTTATTGTGCACCCCATACTCATAATGTGAGCGGCAGTTTATTGTGCACCCCATACTCATCCCTGTGAGTGGTAGTTTATTGTGCACCCCATACTCTTCCCTGTGAGTGGTAGTTTATTGTGCACCCCATACTCATCCTGTGAGTGGTAGTTTATTGTGCACCCCATACTCATCCTGTGAGTGGTAGTTTATTGTGCACCCCATACTCATCCTGTGAGTGGTAGTTTATTGTGCACCCCATACTCTTCCCTGTGAGTGGTAGTTTATTGTGCACCCCATACTCATAATGTGAGCGGCAGTTTATTGTGCACCCCATACTCATCCTGTGAGTGGTAGTTTATTGTGCACCCCATACTCATCCTGTGAGTGGTAGTTTATTGTGCACCCCATACTCATAATGTGAGCGGCAGTTTATTGTGCACCCCATACTCATCCCTGTGAGTGGTAGTTTATTGTGCACCCCATACTCATCCTGTGAGTGGTAGTTTATTGTGCACCCCATACTCATCCTGTGAGTGGTAGTTTATTGTGCACCCCATACTCTTCCCTGTGAGTGGTAGTTTATTGTGCACCCCATACTCATAATGTGAGCGGCAGTTTATTGTGCACCCCATACTCATCCTGTGAGTGGTAGTTTATTGTGCACCCCATACTCATCCTGTGAGTGGTTGTTTATTGTGTACCCCATACTCTTCCCTGTGAGTGGTAGTTTATTGTGTACCCCATACTCATCCTGTGAGTGGTAGTTTATTGTGCACCCCATACTCATCCTGTGAGTGGTTGTTTATTGTGTACCCCATACTCTTCCCTGTGAGTGGTAGTTTATTGTGTACCCCATACTCATCCTGTGAGTGGTAGTTTATTGTGCACCCCATACTCATCCTGTGAGTGGTAGTTTATTGTGCACCCCATACTCATCCTGTGAGTGGTTGTTTATTGTGTACCCCATACTCTTCCCTGTGAGTGGTAGTTTATTGTGCACCCCATACTCATCCTGTGAGTGGTTGTTTATTGTGTACCCCATACTCTTCCCTGTGAGTGGTAGTTTATTGTGTACCCCATACTCTTCCCTGTGAGTGGTAGTTTATTGTGTACCCCATACTCATCCTGTGAGTGGTAGTTTATTGTGTACCCCATACTCATCCTGTGAGTGGTAGTTTATTGTGCACCCCATACTCTTCCCTGTGAGTGGTAGTTTATTGTGCACCCCATACTCCTCCTGTGAGTGGTAGTTTATTGTGCACCCCATACTCATCCCTGTGAGTGGTAGTTTATTGTGCACCCCATACTCATAATGTGAGCGGCAGTTTATTGTGCACCCCATACTCATCCCTGTGAGTGGTAGTTTATTGTGCACCCCATACTCTTCCCTGTGAGTGGTAGTTTATTGTGCACCCCATACTCATCCTGTGAGTGGTAGTTTATTGTGCACCCCATACTCATCCTGTGAGTGGTAGTTTATTGTGCACCCCATACTCATCCTGTGAGTGGTAGTTTATTGTGCACCCCATACTCTTCCCTGTGAGTGGTAGTTTATTGTGCACCCCATACTCATAATGTGAGCGGCAGTTTATTGTGCACCCCATACTCATCCTGTGAGTGGTAGTTTATTGTGCACCCCATACTCATCCTGTGAGTGGTAGTTTATTGTGCACCCCATACTCATAATGTGAGCGGCAGTTTATTGTGCACCCCATACTCATCCCTGTGAGTGGTAGTTTATTGTGCACCCCATACTCATCCTGTGAGTGGTAGTTTATTGTGCACCCCATACTCATCCTGTGAGTGGTAGTTTATTGTGCACCCCATACTCTTCCCTGTGAGTGGTAGTTTATTGTGCACCCCATACTCATAATGTGAGCGGCAGTTTATTGTGCACCCCATACTCATCCTGTGAGTGGTAGTTTATTGTGCACCCCATACTCATCCTGTGAGTGGTAGTTTATTGTGCACCCCATACTCATAATGTGAGCGGCAGTTTATTGTGCACCCCATACTCATCCTGTGAGTGGTAGTTTATTGTGCACCCCATACTCATCCTGTGAGCGGTAGTTTATTGTGCACCCCATACTCATCCTGTGAGCGGTAGTATATTGTGCACCTCATACTCATCCTGTGAGCGGTAGTTTATTGTGCACCCCATACTCATCCTGTGAGCGACAGTTTATTGTGCACCCCATACCCATCCTCAGAGCGGTAGCGCAAAAAGCATTACAGAGGGCACAAAAGGTCTTTATCACACCTCATCTTAGATTATTACATAAACAATTTCATCTATCCTTCACACCTTATAGTTACAATGTCAGCTAGTTACAGAGAAAGTGCTATTACAAGAGCTACATATTTACAGTAAGTCATCATACATTAATGGTAGGACTTATCGCTAACACATAATAGCTTGACCAATGGGGATATTACAGAGTCATAGGGGAGCTTCTGTTTATTATTAGTCCTCACAATACACTACTTGTTTCTGAATCTCATATGTCGTTCATCTACTGGAAGCAAAATGTGGATACAGTGCAAGGATTTCAGGTAATTTATCCATGGTAATAAGATAGGTTGCCATATCATACAGAGTGAGCTTAGATTTATCTCTAAAAGGCTCAATTTTACTACAATCCAAGATATAGTGTTCGAGTGTGTGTCCCTGTCTTTGTCCACACACTTTACACTTTACTTCATCTAGATCCCTATACAAGCCGAACTGCCAGAGATACTTGTAGCCAAGTCTTATACGAGCTGTGACAACATATGTTAGTCTACTGACTTTGTTACTTGCCCCATACACATGTTTTACTTCACACATTTCATTGTGATGAACAATGGACCTGCTAGTTCCAGTTTGCACTGTTCTACTTTCTTCAAATCCATCCAGGAGTTCTCGTCTAATGACACTTTTAAGGGACCTATTTGATAACTCAAGATTCCGTTCAATACTGTCTTTATTTACTGCAGCCTTAGCAAGGGCGTCAACTTTGTCATGTTCCTGCATGCCAATGTGAGAAGGAATCCACAACATTTTTATATTTACCCTCTTGCTAAGTATTCTTATATATCTACGTCTAGCTTCCAAGACAAGCACGTTATTACTTGATTGCAAACTGTTTATTGCTCGTAGTGAGGAAAGGGAATCAGAAATAATTAAACTGTCTACTTCAGTATTGTCAATAATTTCGAGTGTTAAGAGTATTGCTAACAATTCAGCTTAGGGACATCAGGTGTGTGGAGGGACGTCAGGTGTGTGAAGGGACGTCAGGTGTGTGGGAGGGACGTCAGGTGTGTGAAGGGACGTCAGGTGTGTGGGCGGGACGTCAGGTGTGTGAGAGGGATGTCAGGTGTGTGGGAGGGGCGTCAGGTGTGTGGGAGGGGCGTCAGGTGTGTGGGAGGGGCGTCAGGTGTGTGGGAGGGGCGTCAGGTGTGTGGGAGGGGCGTCAGGTGTGTGGGAGGGGCGTCAGGTGTGTGAAGGGACGTCAGGTGTGTGGGAGGGACGTCAGGTGTGTGAAGGGACGTCAGGTGTGTGGGCGGGACGTCAGGTGTGTGAGAGGGATGTCAGGTGTGTGGGAGGGGCGTCAGGTGTGTGGGAGGGGCGTCAGGTGTGTGGGAGGGGCGTCAGGTGTGTGGGAGGGGCGTCAGGTGTGTGGGAGGGGCGTCAGGTGTGTGGGAGGGGCGTCAGGTGTGTGGGAGGGGCGTCAGGTGTGTGGGAGGGGCGTCAGGTGTGTGGGAGGGACGTCAGGTGTGTGGGAGGGACGTCAGGTGTGTGGGAGGGGCATCAGGTGTGTGGGAGGGGCGTCAGGTGTGTGGGAGGGACGTCAGGTGTGTGGGAGGGACGTCAGGTGTGTGGGAGGGACGTCAGGTGTGTGGGAGGGGCGTCAGGTGTGTAGAGGGGCGTCAGGTGTGGGAGGGCCGTTAGGTGTGTAGAGGGGCGTCAGGTGTGGGAGGGGCGTCAGGTGTGGGAGGGGCGTCAGGTGTGTAGAGGGGCGTCAGGTGTGGGAGGGACGTCAGGTGTGTGGGAGGGACGTCAGGTGTGTGGGAGGGACATCAGGTGTGTAGAGAGACGTCAGGTGTGGGAGGGCCGTCAGGTGTGTAGAGGGGCAACAGGTGTGGGAGGTGCGTCAGGTGTGGGAGGTGCGTCAGGTGTGGGAGGTGCGTCAGGTGTGTAGAGGGGCGTCAAGTGTGGGAGGGACGTCAGGTGTGGGAGGGACGTCAGGTGTGTAGTGGGGCGAAAGGTGTGGAGGGGCGTCAGGTGTGGGAGGGGCGTCAGGTGTGGAGGGGCGTCAGGTGTGGGAGGTGCGTCAGTTTGGGAGGGACGTCAGGTGTGTAGAGGGGCGTCAGGTGTGGGAGGGACGTCAGGTGTGGGAGGGACGTCAGGTGTGTAGAGGGTCGTCAGGTGTGGGAGGGGCGTCAGGTGTGGGAGGGGTGTCAGGTGTGTGGAGGGACGTCAGGTGTGTGGGAGGGGCGTCAGGTGTGTGAGAGGGGCGTCAGGTGTGAGAGGGGCGTCAGGTGTGAGAGGGGCGTCAGGTGTGAGAGGGACGTCAGGTGTGTGGGAGGGGCGTCAGGTGTGTGAGAGGGGCGTCAGGTGTGTGAGAGGGGCGTCAGGTGTGAGAGGGGCGTCAGGTGTGAGAGGGGCGTCAGGTGTGAGAGGGACGTCAGGTGTGTGGGAGGGGCGTCAGGTGTGTGAGAGGGGCGTCAGGTGTGAGAGGGGCGTCAGGTGTGAGAGGGGCGTCAGGTGTGTGAGAGGGGCGTCAGGTGTGAGAGGGGCGTCAGGTGTGAGAGGGGCGTCAGGTGTGAGAGGGGCGTCAGGTGTGAGAGGGGCGTCAGGTGTGTGAGAGGGGCGTCAGGTGTGTGAGAGGGGCGTCAGGTGTGTGAGAGGGGCGTCAGGTGTGTGAGAGGGGCGTCAGGTGTGTGAGAGGGGCGTCAGGTGTGTGAGAGGGGCGTCAGGTGTGAGAGGGGCGTCAGGTGTGAGAGGGGCGTCAGGTGTGAGAGGGGCGTCAGGTGTGAGAGGGGCGTCAGGTGTGAGAGGGGCGTCAGGTGTGAGAGGGGCGTCAGGTGAGAGGGGCGTCAGGTGTGTGAGAGGGGCGTCAGGTGTGTGAGAGGGGCGTCAGGTGTGAGAGGGGCGTCAGGTGTGAGAGGGGCGTCAGGTGTGAGAGGGGCGTCAGGTGTGAGAGGGACGTCAGGTGTGTGAGAGGGACGTCAGGTGTGTGAGAGGGGCGTCAGGTGTGAGAGGGGCGTCAGGTGTGAGAGGGGCGTCAGGTGTGAGAGGGGCGTCAGGTGTGAGAGGGGCGTCAGGTGTGAGAGGGGTGTCAGGTGTGAGAGGGGCGTCAGGTGTGAGAGGGGCGTCAGGTGTGAGAGGGGCGTCAGGTGTGAGAGGGGCGTCAGGTGTGAGAGGGGCGTCAGGTGTGGAGGGACGTCAGGTGTGTGGAGGGGCGTCAAGTGTGTGGGAGGGGCGTCAGGTGTGAGAGGGGCGTCAGGTGTGGAGGGACGTCAGGTGTGTGGAGGGGCGTCAGGTGTGGAGGGACGTCAGGTGTGTGGAGGGGCGTCAGGTGTGTGGGAGGGGCGTCAGGTGTGAGAGGGGCGTCAGGTGTGTGGGAGGGGCGTCAGGTGTGTGGGAGGGGCGTCAGGTGTGTGGGAGGGGCGTCAGGTGTGTGGGAGGGGCGTCAGGTGTGTGGGAGGGGCGTCAGGTGTGTGGGAGGGGCGTCAGGTGTGTGGGAGGGGTGTCAGGTGTGTGGGAGGGGCGTCAGGTGTGTGGGAGGGGCGTCAGGTGTGTGGGAGGGGTGTCAGGTGTGTGGGAGGGGTGTCAGGTGTGTGGGAGGGGCGTCAGGTGTGGGAGGGGCGTCAGGTGTGGGAGGGGCGTCAGGTGTGTGGGAGGGGCGTCAGGTGTGTGGGAGGGGCGTCAGGTGTGTGGGAGGGGCGTCAGGTGTGTGGGAGGGGCGTCAGGTGTGTGGGAGGGGCGTCAGGTGTGAGAGGGGCGTCAGGTGTGTGGGAGGGGCGTCAGGTGTGTGGGAGGGGTGTCAGGTGTGTGGGAGGGGCGTCAGGTGTGTGGGAGGGGCGTCAGGTGTGTGGGAGGGGTGTCAGGTGTGTGGGAGGGGTGTCAGGTGTGTGGGAGGGGCGTCAGGTGTGGGAGGGGCGTCAGGTGTGGGAGGGGCGTCAGGTGTGTGGGAGGGGCGTCAGGTGTGGGAGGGGCGTCAGGTGTGTGGGAGGGGCGTCAGGTGTGAGAGGGGCGTCAGGTGTGTGGGAGGGGCGTCAGGTGTGTGGGAGGGGCGTCAGGTGTGTGGGAGGGGTGTCAGGTGTGTGGGAGGGGTGTCAGGTGTGTGGGAGGGGCGTCAGGTGTGGGAGGGGCGTCAGGTGTGTGGGAGGGGCGTCAGGTGTGGGAGGGGCGTCAGGTGTGGGAGGGGTGTCAGGTGTGGGAGGGGCGTCAGGTGTGTGGGAGGGGCGTCAGGTGTGGGAGGGGTGTCAGGTGTGGGAGGGGTGTCAGGTGTGTGGGAGGGGCGTCAGGTGTGGGAGGGGTGTCAGGTGTGGGAGGGGTGTCAGGTGTGTGGGAGGGGCGTCAGGTGTGTGGGAGGGGCGTCAGGTGTGGGAGGGGTGTCAGGTGTGGGAGGGGCGTCAGGTGTGGGAGGGGCGTCAGGTGTGGGAGGGGCGTCAGGTGTGAGAGGGGTGTCAGGTGTGTGGGAGGGGCGTCAGGTGTGGGAGGGGTGTCAGGTGTGGGAGGGGCGTCAGGTGTGGGAGGGGTGTCAGGTGTGGGAGGGGCGTCAGGTGTGGGAGGGGCGTCAGGTGTGTGGGAGGGGTGTCAGGTGTGTGGGAGGGGCGTCAGGTGTGTGGGAGGGGTGTCAGGTGTGTGGGAGGGGCGTCAGGTGTGTGGGAGGGGCGTCAGGTGTGGGAGGGGTGTCAGGTGTGGGAGGGGCGTCAGGTGTGTGGGAGGGGCGTCAGGTGTGTGGGAGGGGCGTCAGGTGTGGGAGGGGCGTCAGGTGTGGGAGGGGCGTCAGGTGTGTGGGAGGGGTGTCAGGTGTGTGGGAGGGGCGTCAGGTGTGTGGGAGGGGTGTCAGGTGTGTGGGAGGGGCGTCAGGTGTGTGGGAGGGGCGTCAGGTGTGGGAGGGGTGTCAGGTGTGGGAGGGGCGTCAGGTGTGTGGGAGGGGCGTCAGGTGTGTGGGAGGGGCGTCAGGTGTGGGAGGGGCGTCAGGTGTGGGAGGGGCGTCAGGTGTGTGGGAGGGGTGTCAGGTGTGGGAGGGGCGTCAGGTGTGTGGGAGGGGCGTCAGGTGTGGGAGGGGCGTCAGGTGTGGGAGGGGCGTCAGGTGTGTGGGAGGGGTGTCAGGTGTGGGAGGGGCGTCAGGTGTGGGAGGGGCGTCAGGTGTGGGAGGGGCGTCAGGTGTGGGAGGGGTGTCAGGTGTGTGGGAGGGGCGTCAGGTGTGGGAGGGGTGTCAGGTGTGTGGGAGGGGCGTCAGGTGTGGGAGGGGTGTCAGGTGTGTGGGAGGGGCGTCAGGTGTGGGAGGGGTGTCAGGTGTGTGGGAGGGGCGTCAGGTGTGGGAGGGGTGTCAGGTGTGTGGGAGGGGTGTCAGGTGTGGGAGGGGCGTCAGGTGTGTGGGAGGGGCGTCAGGTGTGGGAGGGGCGTCAGGTGTGGGAGGGGTGTCAGGTGTGGGAGGGGCGTCAGCCTCCCCCACAAGTCACCTCTATATTTCTAGAACAAAAACAAAGGTGTAATAACTTGCCTTTGACGGCGTCGTTCACTAAGCAAAGTTTGCCTTCAGCACTGGCAGCGGCGTTATGTACAGGTGGTCGCTATACCCAGGCCAGGGGGACACGTTATGTACAGGTGGTCGCTATACCCAGGCCAGGGGGACACGTTATGTACAGGTGGTCGCTATACGCAGGCCAGGGGGACACGTTATGTACAGGTGGTCGCTATACGCAGGCCAGGGGGACACGTTATGTACAGGTGGTCGCTATACGCAGGCCAGGGGGACACGTTATGTACAGGTGGTCGCTATACGCAGGCCAGGGGGACACGTTATGTACAGGTGGTCGCTATACGCAGGCCAGGGGGACACGTTATGTACAGGTGGTCGCTATACGCAGGCCAGGGGGACACGTTATGTACAGGTGGTCGCTATACGCAGGCCAGGGGGACACGTTATGTACAGGTGGTCGCTATACGCAGGCCAGGGGGACACGTTATGTACAGGTGGTCGCTATACGCAGGCCAGGGGGACACGTTATGTACAGGTGGTCGCTATACGCAGGCCAGGGGGACACGTTATGTACAGGTGGTCGCTATACGCAGGCCAGGGGGACACGTTATGTACAGGTGGTCGCTATACGCAGGCCAGGGGGACACGTTATGTACAGGTGGTCGCTATACGCAGGCCAGGGGGACACGTTATGTACAGGTGGTCGCTATACGCAGGCCAGGGGGACACGTTATGTACAGGTGGTCGCTATACGCAGGCCAGGGGGACACGTTATGTACAGGTGGTCGCTATACCCAGGCCAGGGGGACACGTTATGTACAGGTGGTCGCTATACCCAGGCCAGGGACCACACGTTATGTACAGGTGGTCGCTATATCCAGGCCAGGGACCACACGTTATGTACAGGTGGTCGCTATACCCAGGCCAGGGGGACACGTTATGTACAGGTGGTCGCTATACCCAGGCCAGGGGGACACGTTATGTACAGGTGGTCGCTATACCCAGGCCAGGGACCACACGTTATGTACAGGTGGTCGCTATACCCAGGCCAGGGACCACACGTTATGTACAGGTGGTCGCTATATCCAGGCCAGGGACCACACGTTATGTACAGGTGGTCGCTATACCCAGGCCAGGGGGACACGTTATGTACAGGTGGTCGCTATACCCAGGCCAGGGGGACACGTTATGTACAGGTGGTCGCTATACCCAGGCCAGGGACCACACGTTATGTACAGGTGGTCGCTATATCCAGGCCAGGGGGACACGTTATGTACAGGTGGTCGCTATACGCAGGCCAGGGGGACACGTTATCTACAGGTGGTCGCTATACGCAGGCCAGGGGGACACGTTATGTACAGGTGGTCGCTATACGCAGGCCAGGGGGACACGTTATGTACAGGTGGTCGCTATACGCAGGCCAGGGGGACACGTTATGTACAGGTGGTCGCTATATCCAGGCCAGGGGGACACGTTATGTACAGGTGGTCGCTATATCCAGGCCAGGGGCAGACGTTATGTACAGGTGGCCGCTACATCCAGGCCATACAAATAAAATCAGCCACAGCTTAAAGCAGAAGTAACACTCCCTTGTGTGTGACCAAGTGTTGTACGGTGACCTGACACTGTTGTACGGTGACCTGACACTGTTGTACGGTGACCTGACACTGTTGTACGGTGACCTGACACTTGTACGGTGACCTGACACTGTTGTACGGTGACCTGACACTGTTGTACGGTGACCTGACGCTGTTGTACGGTGACCTGACACTGTTGTACGGTGACCTGACACTGTTGTACGGTGACCTGACACTTGTACGGTGACCTGACACTGTTGTACGGTGACCTGACACTGTTGTACGGTGACCTGACGCTGTTGTACGGTGACCTGACGCTGTTGTACGGTGACCTGACGCTGTTGTACGGTGACCTGACACTGTTGTACGGTGACCTGACACTGTTGTACGGTGACCTGACGCTGTTGTACGGTGACCTGACACTGTTATACGGTGACCTGACGCTGTTGTACGGTGACCTGACACTGTTGTACGGTGACCTGACGCTGTTGTACGGTGACCTGACACTGTTGTACGGTGACCCGACACTGTTGTACGGTGACCCGACACTGTTGTACGGTGACCTGACACTGTTGTACGGTGACCTGACACTGTACGGTGACCTGACACTGTTGTACGGTGGCCTGACACTGTTGTACGGTGACCTGACACTGTTGTACGGTGACCTGACACTGTTGTACGGTGACCTGACACTGTTGTACGGTGACCTGACGCTGTTGTACGGTGACCTGACACTGTTGTACAGTGACCTGACACTGTTGTACGGTGACCTGACACTGTTGTACGGTGACCTGACACTGTTGTACGGTGACATGACGCTGTAGTACGGTGACCTGACACTGTTGTACGGTGACCTGACACTGTTGTACGGTGACCTGACACTGTTGTGTCTTGCCTGAGCACTAGCGTGAGACTTGCCTGAGCATCAGCGTGAGACTTGCCTGAGCATCAGCGTGAGAGACACCTGAGCACCAGCGTGAGAGACTTGCCTGAGCATCAGCATGAGACTTGTCTCATCACCAGCGTGAGATACTTGCCTGAGCATCAGCGTGAGACCCGCATAAACATCAGCGTGAGACCCGCATGAACATCAGCGTGAGACCCGCATGAACATCAGCGTGAGACCCGCATGAACATCAGCGTGAGACCCGCATGAACATCAGCGTGAGACTTGCCTGAGCATCAGCGGTTGACTTACCTGAGCATTAGCGTGAGAGACTTGCCTGAGCACCAGCCTGAAGAATCAGCATGACAGACCCGCCTGAGCATCAGCGTGAGAGACCCGCCTGAGCATCAGCGTGAGACTTGCCTGAGCATCAGTGTGAGAGACTTGCCTGAGCATCATCGTGAGACTTGCCTGAGCATCAGCGTGAGAGACTTGCCTGAGCATCATCGTGAGACTTGCCTGAGCATCATCGTGAGAGACTTGCCTGAGCATCAGCGTGAGAGACTTGCCTGAGCATCAGCGTGAGAGACTTGCCTGAGCATCAGCGTGAGAGACTTGCCTGAGCATCAGCGTGAGAGACATGCCTGAGCATCAGCGTGAGAGACTTGCCTGAGCATCAGCGTGAGAGACTTGCCTGAGCATCAGCGTGAGAGACTTGCCTGAGCATCAGCGTGAGAGACTTGCCTGAGCATCAGCGTGAGAGACTTGCCTGAGCGTCAGCGTGAGAGGCTTGCCTGAGCATCAGCGTGAGACTTGCCTGAGCATCAGTGTGAGAGACTTGCCTGAGCATCAGCGTGAGAGACTTGCCTGAGCATCAGCGTGAGAGACATGCCTGAGCATCAGCGTGAGAGACTTGCCTGAGCATTAGCGTAAGAGACTTCACTGAGCATCAGTGTGTGACTTGCCTGAGCATTAGCCTAAGAGACTTTCCTGAGCATCAGCGTGAGAGACTTGACTGAGCATCAGTGTGACTTGCCTGAGCATTAGCGTGAGAGACTTGCCGGGGCATCAGCGTGAGAGACTTGCCTGAGCATCAGCGTGAGAGACTTGCCTGAGCATCATCGTGAGACTTGCCTGAGCATCATCGTGAGACTTGCCTGAGCATCATCGTGAGACTTGCCTGAGCATCATCGTGAGACTTGCCTGAGCATCATCGTGAGACTTGCCTGAGCATCATCGTGAGACTTGCCTGAGCATCATCGTGAGACTTGCCTGAGCATCATCGTGAGACTTGCCTGAGCATCATCGTGAGACTTCCCTGAGCATCATCGTGAGACTTGCCTGAGCATCATCGTGAGACTTGCCTGAGCATCGTCGTGAGACTTGCCTGAGCATCAGCGTGAGACATGCCTGAGCATCAGCGTGAGAGACTAGCCTGGGCATCACCGTGAGACACACACCTGAGCACCATCATTAGACCCACCTGAGCACCACAGTGAGAGACACACCTGAGCACCACCGTGAGACACACACACCTCAGCATCAGCGTGAGAGACTTGCCTGAGCACCAGCCTGAGAGACTTGCCTGAGCATCAGCATGACAGACCTGCCTGAGCATCAGCGAGAGATCCGCATGAGCATCAGCGTGAGAGACTTGCCTGAGCATCAGCGTGAGAGACTTGCCTGAGCATCAGCGTGAGAGACTTGCCTGAGCACCAGCCTGAGAGACTTGCCTGAGCATCAGCATGACAGACCCGCTTGAGCATCAGCGTGAGAGACCCGCCTGAGCATCATCGTGAGAGACTTGCCTGAGCACCAGCGTGAGACTTGCCTGAGCATCAGCGTGAGAGGCTTGAGTGAGCATCAGTGTGAGAGACTTGCCTGAGCACCAGAGTGAGAGATCCGCCTGAGTATCAGCGCGAGAGACTTGCCTGAGCACTAGCGTGAGACTTGCCTGATCATCAGCGTGAGACTTGCCAGAGCATCAGCGTGAGAGACACCTGAGCACCAGCGTGAGAGACTTGCCTGAGCACCAGAGTGAGAGACTTGCCTGAGCATCAGCATGAGACTTGCCTCATCACCAGCATGAGAGACTTGCCTGTGCATCATCGTGAGACTTGCCTGAGCATCATCGTGAGACTTGCCTGAGCATTAGCGTGAGACTTGCCTGAACATCAGCATGAAAGTCTTGCCTGAGCACCAGCTAAGACTTGCCTGAGCATCATCATGAGACTTGCCTGAGCATCAGCCTGAGCAACTTGCCTGTTCATCAGCGTGAGAGACATGCCTGAGCATCAGCGTGAGAGATTTGCCTGGGCATCAGCGTGAGACTTCCCTGAGCATCAGCGTGAGACTTGCCTGAGCATCAGCGTGAGAGGCTTGACTGAGCATCAGCGTGAGAGACTTGCCTGAGCACTAATGTGAGACTTGCCTGAGCATCAGCGTGAGACTTGCCTGAGCATCAGCTTGAGAAACACCTGAGCACCAGCGTAAGACTTGCCTAAGCACCAGAGTGAGAGACTTGCCTGAACATCAGCATGAGATTTGCCTCATCACCAGCGTGAGATACTTGCCTGAGCATCAGCGTGAGACCTGCATGAACATCAGCGTGAGACTTCCCTGAGCATCAGTGTGTGAGACTTACCTGAGCACCAGAGTGAGAGACTTGCCTGAGCATCAGCGTGAGAAACTTGCCTGAGCATTAGCGTGAAAGACTTGCCTGAGCATCAGCGTGAGACTTGACTGAGCATCAGTGTGTGACTTGCCTGAGCATCAGCGTGAGAGACTTGCCTGAGCATCAGCGTGAGACTTGACTGAGTAATAGTGTGTGACTTGCCTGAGCATTAGTGTGAGACTTGCCTGAGCATCAGCGTAAGACTTGACTGAGCATCAGCGTGAGAGACTTGCCTGTTCATCAGCGTGAGAGACATGCCTGAGCATCAGCGTGAGATACTTGCCTGAGCATCAGCGTGAGACCCGCATGAACATCAGCGTGAGACTTGCCTGAGCATCAGTGTGTGAGACTTACCTGAGCACCAGCGTGAGAGACTTGCCTGAGCATCAGCGTGAGAAACTTGCCTGAGCATCAGCGTGTGAGACTTGCCTGAGCACTAGCGTGAGACTTGCCTGAGCATCAGCGTGAGACTTGCCTGAGCATCATCGTGAGACTTGCCTGAGCATCATCGTGAGACTTGCCTGAGCATCAGCATGAGAGAGACTTGACTGAGCATCAGTGTGTGACTTTCCTGAGCATTAGCGTGAAAGACTTGCCTAGCATCAGCGTGAGACTTGACTGAGCATCAGTGTGTGACTTGCCTGAGCATCAGCGTGAGAGACTTGCCTGAGCATCAGCGTGAGACTTGACTGAGTAATAGTGTGTGACTTGCCTGAGCATTAGTGTGAGACTTGCCTGAGCATCAGCGTAAGACTTGACTGAGCATCAGCGTGAGAGACTTGCCTGAGCATTAGCGTGAGAGACTTCCCTGAGTACCAGCATGAGAGACTTGCCTGAGCATCATCCTGAGACTTGACTGAGCATTAGCGTGAGAGACTTGCCTGAGCACCAGCCTTGAGACATGCCTGAACATCATCGTCAGACTTGCCTGAGCAACAGCGCGAGAGACTTGACTGAGCATCAGTGTGTGACTTACCTGAGCATTAGCGTGAGAGACTTGCCTCAGCATCAGCATGAGAGACTTGACTGAGTACCCGTGTGTGACTTGGCTGAGCATTAGCGTGAGAGGCTTGCCTGAGCATCAGAGTGAGAGATTTGCCTGAGCACCAGCGTGAGAGACTTGCCTGAGCATCATCGTGAGACTTGCCTGAGCCTCAGCGTGAGATTTGCCTGAACATCAGCATGAGAGACATGCCTGAGCATCAGCGTAAGAGACTTGCCTGAGCACCAGCGTGAGAGACTTGCCTGAGCTTCATCATGAGACTTGCCTGAGCATTAGCGTGAGAGACTTGCCTGAGCATCATCATGAGACTTGCCTGAGCATCATGAGACTTGCCTGAGCATCAGCGTGAGAGACTTGCCTGAGCACCAGCCTGAGAGACTTGCCTGAGCATCAGCATGACAGACCCGCTTGACCATCAGCATGAGAGACCCGCCTGAGCATCATCGTGAGAGACTTGCCTGAGCACCAGCGTGAGACTTGCCTGAGCATCAGCGTGAGAGGCTTGAGTGAGTATCAGCGCGAGAGACTTGCCTGAGCACTAGCGTGAGACTTGCCTGATCATCAGCGTGAGACTTGCCTGAGCATCAGCGTGAGAGACACCTGAGCACCAGCGTGAGACTTGCCTGAGCACCAGAGTGAGAGACTTGCCTGAGCATCAGCATGAGACTTGCCTCATCACCAGCATGAGAGACTTGCCTGTGCATCATCGTGAGACTTGCCTGAGCATCATCGTGAGACTTGCCTGAGCATTAGCGTGAGACTTGCCTGAACATCAGCATGAAAGTCTTGCCTGAGCACCAGCTAAGACTTGCCTGAGCATCATCATGAGACTTGCCTGAGCATCAGCCTGAGAGACTTGCCTGTTCATCAGCGTGAGAGACATGCCTGAGCATCAGCGTGAGAGACTTGCCTGGGCATCAGCGTGAGACTTGCCTGAGCATCAGCGTGAGACTTGCCTGAGCATCAGCGTGAGACTTGCCTGAGCATCAGCTTGAGAAACACCTGAGCACCAGCGTGAGACTTGCCTAAGCACTAGAGTGAGAGACTTGCCTGAACATCAGCATGAGATTTGCCTCATCACCAGCGTGAGATACTTGCCTGAGCATCAGCGTGTGACCCGCATGAACATCAGCGTGAGACTTGACTGAGCATCAGTGTGTGAGACTTACCTGAGCACCAGCGTGAGAGACTTGCCTGAGCATCAGCGTGAGAAACTTGCCTGAGCATCAGCGTGTGAGACTTGCCTGAGCACTAGCGTGAGACTTGCCTGAGCATCAGCGTGAGACTTGCCTGAGCATCATCGTGAGACTTGCCTGAGCATCATCGTGAGACTTGCCTGAGCATCATCGTGAGACTTGCCTGAGCATCAGCATGAGAGAGACTTGACTGAGCATCAGTGTGTGACTTTCCTGAGCATTAGCGTGAAAGACTTGCCTGAGCATCAGCGTGAGACTTGACTGAGCATCAGTGTGTGACTTGCCTGAGCATCAGCGTGAGAGACTTGCCTGAGCATCAGCGTGAGACTTGACTGAGTAATAGTGTGTGACTTGCCTGAGCATTAGTGTGAGACTTGCCTGAGCATCAGCGTAAGACTTGACTGAGCATCAGCGTGAGAGACTTGCCTGTTCATCAGCGTGAGAGACATGCCTGAGCATCAGCGTGAGATACTTGCCTGAGCATCAGCGTGAGACCCGCATGAACATCAGCGTGAGACTTGCCTGAGCATCAGTGTGTGAGACTTACCTGAGCACCAGCGTGAGAGACTTGCCTGAGCATCAGCGTGAGAAACTTGCCTGAGCATCAGCGTGTGAGACTTGCCTGAGCACTAGCGTGAGACTTGCCTGAGCATCAGCGTGAGACTTGCCTGAGCATCATCGTGAGACTTGCCTGAGCATCATCGTGAGACTTGCCTGAGCATCAGCATGAGAGAGACTTGACTGAGCATCAGTGTGTGACTTTCCTGAGCATTAGCGTGAAAGACTTGCCTGAGCATCAGCGTGAGACTTCACTGAGCATCAGTGTGTGACTTGCTTGAGCATCAGCGTGAGAGACTTGCCTGAGCATCAGCGTGAGACTTGACTGAGTAATAGTGTGTGACTTGCCTGAGCATTAGTGTGAGACTTGCCTGAGCATCAGCGTAAGACTTGACTGAGCATCAGCCTGAGAGACTTGCCTGAGCATTAGCGTGAGAGGCTTGCCTGAGCATCAGAGTGAGAGATTTGCCTGAGCACCAGCGTGAGAGACTTGCCTGAGCATCATCGTGAGACTTGCCTCAGCCTCATCGTGAGATTTGCCTGAACATCAGCATGAGAGACATGCCTGAGCATCAGCGTAAGAGACTTGCCTGAGCACCAGCGTGAGAGACTTGCCTGAGCTTCATCATGAGACTTACCTGAGCATTAGCGTGAGAGACTTGCCTGAGCATCATCATGAGACTTGCCTGAGCATCATGAGACTTGCCTGAGCATCAGCGTGAGACTTGCCTGAGCATCAGCGTGAGACAGGCCTAAGCATCAGCGTGAGACATGCCTGAGCATCAGCGTGAAAGACTTGCCTGAGCATGAGAGACTTGCCTGAGCATCAGCGTGAGAGACTTGAATGAGCATCAGCGTGAGAGACCCGCATGAGCATCAGCGTGAGAGACACCTGAGCACCAGCGTGAGACTTGCCTGAGCATCAGCGTAAGAGACTTGCCTGAGCATCATCATGAGACTTGCCTGAGCATCAGCGTGAGAGACTTTCCTGAGCATCAGCGTGAGACATGCCTGAGCATCAGCGTGAAAGACTTGCCTGAGCATGAGAGACTTGCCTGAGCACTAGAGTGAGACTGGCCTGAGCATCAGCGTGAGACTTGCCTGAGCATCAGCGTGAGACACCTGAGCATCAGCGTGAGACTTGCCTGAGCATCAGCGTGAGACACCTGAGCACCAGCGTGAGAGATTTGCCTGAGCACCAGAGTGAGAGACTTGCCTGAGCATCAGCGTGAGACCCGCATGAACATCAGCGTGAGACTTGCCTGAGCATCAGCGTGTGAGACTTACCTGAGCACCGGCGTGAGAGACTTGCCTGAGCATCAGCATGAGAGACTTGCCTGAGCATCAGCGTGTGACTAACCTGAATATCAGCGTGAGAGACTTGCCTGAGCACTAGCGTGAGACTTGCCTGAGCATCAGCGTGAGACTTGCCTGAGCATCAGCGTGAGAGACACCTGAGCACCAGCGTGAGACTTGCTTGAGCATCAGCATGAGACTTGTCTCATCACCAGCGTGAGACACTTGCCTGAGCATCAGCGTGAGACCCGCATGAACATCAGCGTGAGTGCCGCATGAACATCAGCGTGAGACTTGCCTGAGCATCAGCGGTTGACTTACCTGAGTATCAGCGTGAGAGACTTGCCTGAGCACCAGCCTGAGGAATCAGCATGACAGACCCGCCTGAGCATCAGCGTGAGAGACCCGCCTGAGCATCAGCGTGAGGGACTTGCCTGAGCATCATCGTGAGACTTGCCTGAGCATCAGTGTGAGAGACTTGCCTGAGCATCAGCGTGAGAAACCCGCCTGAGCATCATCGTGAGAGACTTGCCTAAGCATCAGCCTGAGAGACTTGCCTGAGCATCAGCATGACAGACCCGCCTGAGCATCATCGTGAGAGACTTGCCTGAGCACCAGCGTGAGACTTGCCTGAGCATCAGCGTGAGAGACTTGCCTAAGCATCAGCCTGAGAGACTTGCCTGAGCATCAGCATGACAGACCCGCCTGAGCATCATCGTGAGAGACTTGCCTGAGCACCAGCGTGAGACTTGCCTGAGCATCAGCGTGAGAGGCTTGAGTGAGCATCAGCGTGAGAGACTTGCCTGACCACCAGAGTGAGACTTGCCTGATCATCAGCGTGAGACTTGCCTGAGCACCAGAGTGAGAGACTTGCCTGAGCATCAGCATGAGACTTGCCTCATCACCAGCATGAGATACTTGCCTGAGCACCAGCGTGAGAGACTTGCCTGTGCATCATCGTGAGACTTGCCTGAGCATCATCGTGAGACTTACCTGGGTATCAGCTTGAGACCTGCCTAAGCATCAGCGTGAAAGACTTGACTGAGCATCCCTGTGTGACTTGCCTGAGCATTAGCGTGAGACTTGCCTGAGCATCAGCATGAAAGTCTTGCCTGAGCACCAGCTAAGACTTGCCTGAGCATCATCATGAGACTTGCCTGAGCATCAGCCTGAGAGACTTGCCTGTTCATCAGCGTGAGAGACATGCTTGAGCATCAGCGTGAGAGACTTGCCTGGGCATGAGCGTGAGACTTGCCTGAGCATCAGCGTGAGAGTTGCCTGAGCATCAGCGTGAGAGGCTTGACCGAGCATCAGCGTGAGAGACTTGCCTGAGCACTAACGTGAGACTTGCCTGAGCACCAGCGTGAGACTTGCCTGAGCACCAGAGTGAGAGACTTGCCTGAGCATCATCATGAGATTTGCCTCATCACCAGCGTGAGATACTTGCCTGAGCATCAGCGTGAGACCCGCATGAACATCAGCGTGACACTTGCCTGAGCATCAGTGTGTGAAACTTACCTGAGCACTAGCGTGAGACTTGCCTGAGCATCAGCGTGAGAGACGTGCCTGAGCATCAGCGTGAGAAACTTGCCTGAGCATCAGTGTGTGAGACTTGCCTGAGCACTAGCGTGAGACTTGCCTGAGCATCAGCGTGAGACTTGCCTGAGCATCAGCGTGAGAGACACCTGAGCACCAGCGTCAGAGACTTGCCTGAGCACCAGAGTGAGAGACTTGCCTGAGCATCAGCATGAGACTTGCCTCATCACCAGCATGAGATACTTGCCTGAGCATCAGCGTGAGACCCGCATGAACATCAGCGTGAGACCTGCTAAGCATCAGCGTGAGAGACTTGACTGAGCATCCGTGTGTAACTTGCCTGAGCATTAGCGTGAGACTTGCTTGAGCATCAGCGTAAGAGACTTGCCTGAGCATCAGTCTGAGAGACTTGCCTGTTCATCAGCGTGGGAGACTTGCCTGGGCATCAGCGTGAGACTTGCCTGAGCATCAGCGTGAAAGACTTGCCTGAGCATGAGAGACTTGCCTGAGCATCAGCGTGAGAGACTTGAATGAGCATCAGCGTGGGAGACCCGCATGAGCATCAGCGTGAGAGACACCTGAGCACCAGCGTGAGACTTGCCTGAGCATCAGCGTAAGAGACTTGCCTGAGCATCATCATGAGACTTGCCTGAGCATCAGCGTGAGAGACTTTCCTGAGCATCAGCGTGAGACATGCCTGAGCATCAGCGTGAGACATGCCTGAGCATCAGCGTGAAAGACTTGCCTGAGCATGAGAGACTTGCCTGAGCACTAGAGTGAGACTGGCCTGAGCATCAGCGTGAGACTTTCCTGAGCATCAGCGTGAGACACCTGAGCACCAGCGTGAGAGATTTGCCTGAGCACCAGAGTGAGAGACTTGCCTGAGCATCAGCATGAGACTTGTCTCATCACCAGCGTGAGATACTTGCCTAAGCATCAGCGTGAGACCCGCATGAACATCAGCGTGAGACTTACCTGAGCACCGGCGTGAGAGACTTGCCTGAGCATCAGCATGAGAGACTTGCCTGAGCATCAGCGTGTGACTAACCTGAATATCAGCGTGAGAGACTTGCCTGAGCACTAGCGTGAGACTTGCCTGAGCATCAGCGTGAGACTTGCCTGAGCATCAGCGTGAGAGACACCTGAGCACCAGCGTGAGACTTGCCTGAGCATCAGCATGAGACTTGTCTCATCACCAGCGTGAGACACTTGCCTGAGCATCAGCGTGAGACCCGCATGAACATCAGTGTGAGACCCGCATGAACATCAGCGTGAGACTTGCCTGAGCATCAGCGGTTGACTTACCTGAGCATCAGCGTGAGAGACTTGCCTGAGCACCAGCCTGAGGAATCAGCATGACAGACCCGCCTGAGCATCAGCGTGAGAGACCCGCCTGAGCATCAGCGTGAGGGACTTGCCTGAGCATCATCGTGAGACTTGCCTGAGCATCAGTGTGAGAGACTTGCCTGAGCATCAGCGTGAGAGACCCGCCTGAGCATCATCGTGAGAGACTTGCCTAAGCATCAGCCTGAGACACTTGCCTGAGCATCAGCATGACAGACCCGCCTGAGCATCATCGTGAGAGACTTGCCTGAGCACCAGCGTGAAACTTGCCTGAGCATCAGCGTGAGAGACTTGCCTAAGCATCAGCCTGAGAGACTTGCCTGAGCATCAGCATGACAGACCCGCCTGAGCATCATCGTGAGAGACTTGCCTGAGCACCAGCGTGAGACTTGCCTGAGCATCAGCGTGAGAGGCTTGAGTGAGCATCAGCGTGAGAGACTTGCCTGACCACCAGAGTGAGACTTGCCTGATCATCAGCGTGAGACTTGCCTGAGCACCAGAGTGAGAGACTTGCCTGAGCATCAGCATGAGACTTGCCTCATCACCAGCATGAGATACTTGCCTGAGCACCAGCGTGAGAGACTTGCCTGTGCATCATCGTGAGACTTGCCTGAGCATCATCGTGAGACTTACCTGGGTATCAGCTTGAGACCTGCCTAAGCATCAGCGTGAAAGACTTGACTGAGCATCCCTGTGTGACTTGCCTGAGCATTAGCGTGAGACTTGCCTGAGCATCAGCATGAAAGTCTTGCCTGAGCACCAGCTAAGACTTGCCTGAGCATCATCATGAGACTTGCCTGAGCATCAGCCTGAGAGACTTGCCTGTTCATCAGCGTGAGAGACATGCCTGAGCATCAGCGTGAGAGACTTGCCTGGGCATCAGCGTGAGACTTGCCTGAGCATCAGCGTGAGACTTGCCTGAGCATCAGCGTGAGACTTGCCTGAGCATCAGCTTGAGAAACACCTGAGCACCAGCGTGAGACTTGCCTAAGCACTAGAGTGAGAGACTTGCCTGAACATCAGCATGAGATTTGCCTCATCACCAGCGTGAGATACTTGCCTGAGCATCAGCGTGAGACCCGCATGAACATCAGCGTGAGACTTGACTGAGCATCAGTGTGTGACTTACCTGAGCACCAGCGTGAGAGACTTGCCTGAGCATCAGCGTGAGAAACTTGCCTGAGCATCAGCGTGTGAGACTTGCCTGAGCACTAGCGTGAGACTTGCCTGAGCATCAGCGTGAGACTTGCCTGAGCATCATCGTGAGACTTGCCTGAGCATCATCGTGAGACTTGCCTGAGCATCATCGTGAGACTTGCCTGAGCATCAGCATGAGAGAGACTTGACTGAGCATCAGTGTGTGACTTTCCTGAGCATTAGCGTGAAAGACTTGCCTGAGCATCAGCGTGAGACTTGACTGAGCATCAGTGTGTGACTTGCCTGAGCATCAGCGTGAGAGACTTGCCTGAGCATCAGCGTGAGACTTGACTGAGTAATAGTGTGTGACTTGCCTGAGCATTAGTGTGAGACTTGCCTGAGCATCAGCGTAAGACTTGACTGAGCATCAGCGTGAGAGACTTGCCTGTTCATCAGCGTGAGAGACATGCCTGAGCATCAGCGTGAGATACTTGCCTGAGCATCAGCGTGAGACCCGCATGAACATCAGCGTGAGACTTGCCTGAGCATCAGTGTGTGAGACTTACCTGAGCACCAGCGTGAGAGACTTGCCTGAGCATCAGCGTGAGAAACTTGCCTGAGCATCAGCGTGTGAGACTTGCCTGAGCACTAGCGTGAGACTTGCCTGAGCATCAGCGTGAGACTTGACTGAGTAATAGTGTGTGACTTGCCTGAGCATTAGTGTGAGACTTGCCTGAGCATCAGCGTAAGACTTGACTGAGCATCAGCCTGAGAGACTTGCCTGAGCATTAGCGTGAGAGGCTTGCCTGAGCATCAGAGTGAGAGATTTGCCTGAGCACCAGCGTGAGAGACTTGCCTGAGCATCATCGTGAGACTTGCCTCAGCCTCAGCGTGAGATTTGCCTGAACATCAGCATGAGAGACATGCCTGAGCATCAGCGTAAGAGACTTGCCTGAGCACCAGCGTGAGAGACTTGCCTGAGCTTCATCATGAGACTTACCTGAGCATTAGCGTGAGAGACTTGCCTGAGCATCATCATGAGACTTGCCTGAGCATCATGAGACTTGCCTGAGCATCAGCGTGAGACTTGCCTGAGCATCAGCGTGAGACAGGCCTAAGCATCAGCGTGAGACATGCCTGAGCATCAGCGTGAAAGACTTGCCTGAGCATGAGAGACTTGCCTGAGCATCAGCGTGAGAGACTTGAATGAGCATCAGCGTGAGAGACCCGCATGAGCATCAGCGTGAGAGACACCTGAGCACCAGCGTGAGACTTGCCTGAGCATCAGCGTAAGAGACTTTCCTGAGCATCAGCGTGAGACATGCCTGAGCATCAGCGTGAAAGACTTGCCTGAGCATGAGAGACTTGCCTGAGCACTAGAGTGAGACTGGCCTGAGCATCAGCGTGAGACTTGCCTGAGCATCAGCGTGAGACACCTGAGCATCAGCGTGAGACTTGCCTGAGCATCAGCGTGAGACACCTGAGCACCAGCGTGAGAGATTTGCCTGAGCACCAGAGTGAGAGACTTGCCTGAGCATCAGCATGAGACTTGTCTCATCACCAGCGTGAGATACTTGCCTAAGCATCAGCGTGAGACCCGCATGAACATCAGCGTGAGACTTGCCTGAGCATCAGCGTGTGAGACTTACCTGAGCACCGGCGTGAGAGACTTGCCTGAGCATCAGCATGAGAGACTTGCCTGAGCATCAGCGTGTGACTAACCTGAATATCAGCGTGAGAGACTTGCCTGAGCACTAGCGTGAGACTTGCCTGAGCATCAGCGTGAGACTTGCCTGAGCATCAGCGTGAGAGACACCTGAGCACCAGCGTGAGACTTGCTTGAGCATCAGCATGAGACTTGTCTCATCACCAGCGTGAGACACTTGCCTGAGCATCAGCGTGAGACCCGCATGAACATCAGCGTGAGTGCCGCATGAACATCAGCGTGAGACTTGCCTGAGCATCAGCGGTTGACTTACCTGAGTATCAGCGTGAGAGACTTGCCTGAGCACCAGCCTGAGGAATCAGCATGACAGACCCGCCTGAGCATCAGCGTGAGAGACCCGCCTGAGCATCAGCGTGAGGGACTTGCCTGAGCATCATCGTGAGACTTGCCTGAGCATCAGTGTGAGAGACTTGCCTGAGCATCAGCGTGAGAAACCCGCCTGAGCATCATCGTGAGAGACTTGCCTAAGCATCAGCCTGAGAGACTTGCCTGAGCATCAGCATGACAGACCCGCCTGAGCATCATCGTGAGAGACTTGCCTGAGCACCAGCGTGAGACTTGCCTGAGCATCAGCGTGAGAGACTTGCCTAAGCATCAGCCTGAGAGACTTGCCTGAGCATCAGCATGACAGACCCGCCTGAGCATCATCGTGAGAGACTTGCCTGAGCACCAGCGTGAGACTTGCCTGAGCATCAGCGTGAGAGGCTTGAGTGAGCATCAGCGTGAGAGACTTGCCTGACCACCAGAGTGAGAGACTTGCCTGAGCATCAGCATGAGACTTGCCTCATCACCAGCATGAGATACTTGCCTGAGCACCAGCGTGAGAGACTTGCCTGTGCATCATCGTGAGACTTGCCTGAGCATCATCGTGAGACTTACCTGGGTATCAGCTTGAGACCTGCCTAAGCATCAGCGTGAAAGACTTGACTGAGCATCCCTGTGTGACTTGCCTGAGCATTAGCGTGAGACTTGCCTGAGCATCAGCATGAAAGTCTTGCCTGAGCACCAGCTAAGACTTGCCTGAGCATCATCATGAGACTTGCCTGAGCATCAGCCTGAGAGACTTGCCTGTTCATCAGCGTGAGAGACATGCTTGAGCATCAGCGTGAGAGACTTGCCTGGGCATGAGCGTGAGACTTGCCTGAGCATCAGCGTGAGAGTTGCCTGAGCATCAGCGTGAGAGGCTTGACCGAGCATCAGCGTGAGAGACTTGCCTGAGCACTAACGTGAGACTTGCCTGAGCACCAGCGTGAGACTTGCCTGAGCACCAGAGTGAGAGACTTGCCTGAGCATCATCATGAGATTTGCCTCATCACCAGCGTGAGATACTTGCCTGAGCATCAGCGTGAGACCCGCATGAACATCAGCGTGACACTTGCCTGAGCATCAGTGTGTGAAACTTACCTGAGCACTAGCGTGAGACTTGCCTGAGCATCAGCGTGAGAGACGTGCCTGAGCATCAGCGTGAGAAACTTGCCTGAGCATCAGTGTGTGAGACTTGCCTGAGCACTAGCGTGAGACTTGCCTGAGCATCAGCGTGAGACTTGCCTGAGCATCAGCGTGAGAGACACCTGAGCACCAGCGTCAGAGACTTGCCTGAGCACCAGAGTGAGAGACTTGCCTGAGCATCAGCATGAGACTTGCCTCATCACCAGCATGAGATACTTGCCTGAGCATCAGCGTGAGACCCGCATGAACATCAGCGTGAGACCTGCTAAGCATCAGCGTGAGAGACTTGACTGAGCATCCGTGTGTAACTTGCCTGAGCATTAGCGTGAGACTTGCTTGAGCATCAGCGTAAGAGACTTGCCTGAGCATCAGTCTGAGAGACTTGCCTGTTCATCAGCGTGGGAGACTTGCCTGGGCATCAGCGTGAGACTTGCCTGAGCATCAGCGTGAAAGACTTGCCTGAGCATGAGAGACTTGCCTGAGCATCAGCGTGAGAGACTTGAATGAGCATCAGCGTGGGAGACCCGCATGAGCATCAGCGTGAGAGACACCTGAGCACCAGCGTGAGACTTGCCTGAGCATCAGCGTAAGAGACTTGCCTGAGCATCATCATGAGACTTGCCTGAGCATCAGCGTGAGAGACTTTCCTGAGCATCAGCGTGAGACATGCCTGAGCATCAGCGTGAGACATGCCTGAGCATCAGCGTGAAAGACTTGCCTGAGCATGAGAGACTTGCCTGAGCACTAGAGTGAGACTGGCCTGAGCATCAGCGTGAGACTTGCCTGAGCATCAGCGTGAGACACCTGAGCACCAGCGTGAGAGATTTGCCTGAGCACCAGAGTGAGAGACTTGCCTGAGCATCAGCATGAGACTTGTCTCATCACCAGCGTGAGATACTTGCCTAAGCATCAGCGTGAGACCCGCATGAACATCAGCGTGAGACTTACCTGAGCACCGGCGTGAGAGACTTGCCTGAGCATCAGCATGAGAGACTTGCCTGAGCATCAGCGTGTGACTAACCTGAATATCAGCGTGAGAGACTTGCCTGAGCACTAGCGTGAGACTTGCCTGAGCATCAGCGTGAGACTTGCCTGAGCATCAGCGTGAGAGACACCTGAGCACCAGCGTGAGACTTGCCTGAGCATCAGCATGAGACTTGTCTCATCACCAGCGTGAGACACTTGCCTGAGCATCAGCGTGAGACCCGCATGAACATCAGTGTGAGACCCGCATGAACATCAGCGTGAGACTTGCCTGAGCATCAGCGGTTGACTTACCTGAGCATCAGCGTGAGAGACTTGCCTGAGCACCAGCCTGAGGAATCAGCATGACAGACCCGCCTGAGCATCAGCGTGAGAGACCCGCCTGAGCATCAGCGTGAGGGACTTGCCTGAGCATCATCGTAAGACTTGCCTGAGCATCAGTGTGAGAGACTTGCCTGAGCATCAGCGTGAGAGACCCGCCTGAGCATCATCGTGAGAGACTTGCCTAAGCATCAGCCTGAGACACTTGCCTGAGCATCAGCATGACAGACCCGCCTGAGCATCATCGTGAGAGACTTGCCTGAGCACCAGCGTGAAACTTGCCTGAGCATCAGCGTGAGAGACTTGCCTAAGCATCAGCCTGAGAGACTTGCCTGAGCATCAGCATGACAGACCCGCCTGAGCATCATCGTGAGAGACTTGCCTGAGCACCAGCGTGAGACTTGCCTGAGCATCAGCGTGAGAGGCTTGAGTGAGCATCAGCGTGAGAGACTTGCCTGACCACCAGAGTGAGACTTGCCTGATCATCAGCGTGAGACTTGCCTGAGCACCAGAGTGAGAGACTTGCCTGAGCATCAGCATGAGACTTGCCTCATCACCAGCATGAGATACTTGCCTGAGCACCAGCGTGAGAGACTTGCCTGTGCATCATCGTGAGACTTGCCTGAGCATCATCGTGAGACTTACCTGGGTATCAGCTTGAGACCTGCCTAAGCATCAGCGTGAAAGACTTGACTGAGCATCCCTGTGTGACTTGCCTGAGCATTAGCGTGAGACTTGCCTGAGCATCAGCATGAAAGTCTTGCCTGAGCACCAGCTAAGACTTGCCTGAGCATCATCATGAGACTTGCCTGAGCATCAGCCTGAGAGACTTGCCTGTTCATCAGCGTGAGAGACATGCTTGAGCATCAGCGTGAGAGACTTGCCTGGGCATCAGCGTGAGACTTGCCTGAGCATCAGCGTGAGAGTTGCCTGAGCATCAGCGTGAGAGGCTTGACTGAGCATCAGCGTGAGAGACTTGCCTGAGCACTAACGTGAGACTTGCCTGAGCACCAGCGTGAGACTTGCCTGAGCACCAGAGTGAGAGACTTGCCTGAGCATCATCATGAGATTTGCCTCATCACCAGCGTGAGATACTTGCCTGAGCATCAGCGTGAGACCCGCATGAACATCAGCGTGAGACTTGCCTGAGCATCAGTGTGTGAGACTTACCTGAGCACCAGCGTGAGAGACGTGCCTGAGCATCAGCGTGAGAAACTTGCCTGAGCATCAGTGTGTGAGACTTGCCTGAGCACTAGCGTGAGACTTGCCTGAGCATCAGCGTGAGACTTGCCTGAGCATCAGCATGAGACTTGCCTCATCACCAGCATGAGATACTTGCCTGAGCATCAGCGTGAGACCCGCATGAACATCAGCGTGAGACCTGCCTAAGCATCAGCGTGAGAGACTTGACTGAGCATCCGTGTGTAACTTGCCTGAGGATTAGCGTGAGACTTGCTTGAGCATCAGCGTAAGAGACTTGCCTGAGCATCAGTCTGAGAGACTTGCCTGTTCATCAGCGTGGGAGACTTGCCTGGGCATCAGCGTGAGACTTGCCTGAGCATCAGCGTGAGAGACTTGCCTGAGCATCAGCGTGAGAGGCTTGACTGAGCATCAACGTGAGACTTGCCTGAGCATTTCCGTGAGACTTGCCTGAGCATCAGCGTGAGAGACCCGCCTGAGTATCAGCGTGAGACTTGCCTGAGCACTAACGTAAGACGTCCCTGAGCATCAGCGTGAGACTTGCCTGAGCATCAGCGAGAGAAACACCTGAGCACCAGCGTGAGTCTTGCCTGAGCACCAGAGTGAGAGACTTGCCTGAGCACCAGAGTGAGAGACTTGCCTGAACATCAGCATGAGATTTGCCTGAGCATCAGTGTGTGAGACTTACCTGAGCACCAGCGTGAGAGACTTCCTGAGCATCAGCGTGATAGACTTGCCTGAGCATCAGCGTGTGACTTACCTGAGGATCAGCGTGAGAGACTTGCCTGAGCACCAGCCTGAGCATCAGCATGACAGACCTGCCTGAGCATCAACGTGAGAGACCCGCATGAGCATCAGCCTGAGACTTGCCTGAGCATCAGCGTGAGAGACTTGCCTGAGCATCAGTGTTAGAGACTTGCCTGAGCATCAGCGTTAGAGACTTGCCTGAGCATCAGCGTGAGACTTGCCTGAGCATCAGCGTGAGACCCGCATGAGCATCAGCGTGAGACCCCCATGAGCATCAGCGTGAGAGGCTTGACAGAGCATCAGCGTGAGAGACTTGCCTGAGCATTTCCGTGAGACTTACCTGAGCATCAGCGTGAGAGACCCGCCTGAGTATCAGCGTGAGAGACTTGCCTGAGCACTAGCGTGAGACTTGCCTGAGCATCAGCGTGAGAGACACCTGAGCACCAGCGTGAGAGACTTGCCTGAGCACCAGAGTGAGAGACTTGCCTGAGCACCAGAGTGAGAGACTTGCCTGGGCATCAGCATAAGACCCGCATGAACATCAGCGTGAGACTTGCCTGAGCATCAGCGTGTGAGACTTACCTGAGCACCAGCGTGAGATACTTGCCTGAGCATCGGCGTGTGAGACTTACTTGAGCACCAGCGTGAGATACTTGCCTGAGCATCAGCGTGGGAGACTTGCCTGGGCATCAGCGTGAGACTTGCCTGAGCATCAGCGTGAAAGACTTGCCTGAGCATGAGAGACTTGCCTGAGCATCAGCGTGAGAGACTTGAATGAGCATCAGCGTGGGAGACCCGCATGAGCATCAGCGTGAGAGACACCTGAGCACCAGCGTGAGACTTGCCTGAGCATCAGCGTAAGAGACTTGCCTGAGCATCATCATGAGACTTGCCTGAGCATCAGCGTGAGAGACTTTCCTGAGCATCAGCGTGAGACATGCCTGAGCATCAGCGTGAGACATGCCTGAGCATCAGCGTGAAAGACTTGCCTGAGCATGAGAGACTTGCCTGAGCACTAGAGTGAGACTGGCCTGAGCATCAGCGTGAGACTTGCCTGAGCATCAGCGTGAGACACCTGAGCACCAGCGTGAGAGATTTGCCTGAGCACCAGAGTGAGAGACTTGCCTGAGCATCAGCATGAGACTTGTCTCATCACCAGCGTGAGATACTTGCCTAAGCATCAGCGTGAGACCCGCATGAACATCAGCGTGAGACTTACCTGAGCACCGGCGTGAGAGACTTGCCTGAGCATCAGCATGAGAGACTTGCCTGAGCATCAGCGTGTGACTAACCTGAATATCAGCGTGAGAGACTTGCCTGAGCACTAGCGTGAGACTTGCCTGAGCATCAGCGTGAGACTTGCCTGAGCATCAGCGTGAGAGACACCTGAGCACCAGCGTGAGACTTGCCTGAGCATCAGCATGAGACTTGTCTCATCACCAGCGTGAGACACTTGCCTGAGCATCAGCGTGAGACCCGCATGAACATCAGTGTGAGACCCGCATGAACATCAGCGTGAGACTTGCCTGAGCATCAGCGGTTGACTTACCTGAGCATCAGCGTGAGAGACTTGCCTGAGCACCAGCCTGAGGAATCAGCATGACAGACCCGCCTGAGCATCAGCGTGAGAGACCCGCCTGAGCATCAGCGTGAGGGACTTGCCTGAGCATCATCGTAAGACTTGCCTGAGCATCAGTGTGAGAGACTTGCCTGAGCATCAGCGTGAGAGACCCGCCTGAGCATCATCGTGAGAGACTTGCCTAAGCATCAGCCTGAGACACTTGCCTGAGCATCAGCATGACAGACCCGCCTGAGCATCATCGTGAGAGACTTGCCTGAGCACCAGCGTGAAACTTGCCTGAGCATCAGCGTGAGAGACTTGCCTAAGCATCAGCCTGAGAGACTTGCCTGAGCATCAGCATGACAGACCCGCCTGAGCATCATCGTGAGAGACTTGCCTGAGCACCAGCGTGAGACTTGCCTGAGCATCAGCGTGAGAGGCTTGAGTGAGCATCAGCGTGAGAGACTTGCCTGACCACCAGAGTGAGACTTGCCTGATCATCAGCGTGAGACTTGCCTGAGCACCAGAGTGAGAGACTTGCCTGAGCATCAGCATGAGACTTGCCTCATCACCAGCATGAGATACTTGCCTGAGCACCAGCGTGAGAGACTTGCCTGTGCATCATCGTGAGACTTGCCTGAGCATCATCGTGAGACTTACCTGGGTATCAGCTTGAGACCTGCCTAAGCATCAGCGTGAAAGACTTGACTGAGCATCCCTGTGTGACTTGCCTGAGCATTAGCGTGAGACTTGCCTGAGCATCAGCATGAAAGTCTTGCCTGAGCACCAGCTAAGACTTGCCTGAGCATCATCATGAGACTTGCCTGAGCATCAGCCTGAGAGACTTGCCTGTTCATCAGCGTGAGAGACATGCTTGAGCATCAGCGTGAGAGACTTGCCTGGGCATCAGCGTGAGACTTGCCTGAGCATCAGCGTGAGAGTTGCCTGAGCATCAGCGTGAGAGGCTTGACTGAGCATCAGCGTGAGAGACTTGCCTGAGCACTAACGTGAGACTTGCCTGAGCACCAGCGTGAGACTTGCCTGAGCACCAGAGTGAGAGACTTGCCTGAGCATCATCATGAGATTTGCCTCATCACCAGCGTGAGATACTTGCCTGAGCATCAGCGTGAGACCCGCATGAACATCAGCGTGAGACTTGCCTGAGCATCAGTGTGTGAGACTTACCTGAGCACCAGCGTGAGAGACGTGCCTGAGCATCAGCGTGAGAAACTTGCCTGAGCATCAGTGTGTGAGACTTGCCTGAGCACTAGCGTGAGACTTGCCTGAGCATCAGCGTGAGACTTGCCTGAGCATCAGCATGAGACTTGCCTCATCACCAGCATGAGATACTTGCCTGAGCATCAGCGTGAGACCCGCATGAACATCAGCGTGAGACCTGCCTAAGCATCAGCGTGAGAGACTTGACTGAGCATCCGTGTGTAACTTGCCTGAGGATTAGCGTGAGACTTGCTTGAGCATCAGCGTAAGAGACTTGCCTGAGCATCAGTCTGAGAGACTTGCCTGTTCATCAGCGTGGGAGACTTGCCTGGGCATCAGCGTGAGACTTGCCTGAGCATCAGCGTGAGAGACTTGCCTGAGCATCAGCGTGAGAGGCTTGACTGAGCATCAACGTGAGACTTGCCTGAGCATTTCCGTGAGACTTGCCTGAGCATCAGCGTGAGAGACCCGCCTGAGTATCAGCGTGAGACTTGCCTGAGCACTAACGTAAGACGTCCCTGAGCATCAGCGTGAGACTTGCCTGAGCATCAGCGAGAGAAACACCTGAGCACCAGCGTGAGTCTTGCCTGAGCACCAGAGTGAGAGACTTGCCTGAGCACCAGAGTGAGAGACTTGCCTGAACATCAGCATGAGATTTGCCTGAGCATCAGTGTGTGAGACTTACCTGAGCACCAGCGTGAGAGACTTCCTGAGCATCAGCGTGATAGACTTGCCTGAGCATCAGCGTGTGACTTACCTGAGGATCAGCGTGAGAGACTTGCCTGAGCACCAGCCTGAGCATCAGCATGACAGACCTGCCTGAGCATCAACGTGAGAGACCCGCATGAGCATCAGCCTGAGACTTGCCTGAGCATCAGCGTGAGAGACTTGCCTGAGCATCAGTGTTAGAGACTTGCCTGAGCATCAGCGTTAGAGACTTGCCTGAGCATCAGCGTGAGACTTGCCTGAGCATCAGCGTGAGACCCGCATGAGCATCAGCGTGAGACCCCCATGAGCATCAGCGTGAGAGGCTTGACAGAGCATCAGCGTGAGAGACTTGCCTGAGCATTTCCGTGAGACTTACCTGAGCATCAGCGTGAGAGACCCGCCTGAGTATCAGCGTGAGAGACTTGCCTGAGCACTAGCGTGAGACTTGCCTGAGCATCAGCGTGAGAGACACCTGAGCACCAGCGTGAGAGACTTGCCTGAGCACCAGAGTGAGAGACTTGCCTGAGCACCAGAGTGAGAGACTTGCCTGGGCATCAGCATAAGACCCGCATGAACATCAGCGTGAGACTTGCCTGAGCATCAGCGTGTGAGACTTACCTGAGCACCAGCGTGAGATACTTGCCTGAGCATCGGCGTGTGAGACTTACTTGAGCACCAGCGTGAGATACTTGCCTGAGCATCAGCGTGTGAGACTTACCTGAGCACCAGCGTGAGATACTTGCCTGAGCACCAGCGTGAGAGACTTGCCTGAGCATCATCGTGAGACTTGCCTGAGTATCATCTTGAGACCTGCCTAAGCATCAGCGTGAGAGACTTGACTGAGCATCATCAGTGTGTGACAGTAGTGGGATTTATGCCTACGACGTGCAATTTTCATTTTTTCCAATGCACGTCGTAGGCATAGGGGGTTTTTGATAGCTACGACGTGCAATTTTCATTTTTTCCAATGCACGTCGTAGGCATAGGGGGTTTTTGATAGCTACGACGTGCAATTTTCATTTTTTCCAATGCACGTCGTAGGCATAGGGGGTTTTTGATAGCTACGACGTGCAATTTTCATTTTTTCCAATGCACGTCGTAGGCATAGGGGGTTTTTGATAGCTACGACGTGCAATTTTCATTTTTTCCTATGCACGTCGTAGGCATAGGGGGTTTTTGATAGCTACGACCGGCTTTTTTCATTTTTTCCAAAGCCGGTCGTAGCATCTGGGGTTTTTCCTGTTTTTTTTCCCTATGTCTGTCGTAGCATCTGGGGTTTTTCCTAAGCCTGTCGTAGCATCATGGGTTTTTGTAAATTTTTTTGTTCCTATGCTGGTCTTAGCATCATAGTTTTTTGTTCCTATGCCTGTCGTAGCATCATAGTTTTTTGTTCCTAGGGATTAAAAAGCTGGTCCCTGGCATCCCCAAATTTCGTTGGCTTAGTGACCCTGCACAGACATTGCTAATGGTCAATGACGTCACCAGGTAGCCGCTCAGCATTCCTGCACCGGCATGTTCGAGGAGATTAAAAAGCCTGTCGTAGCATCATGGGTTTTTCGATACAACAGTATCCTTGAAACCTAATATAAAATACCATCATCCCTAGTCTATTTTTAATTTCATATTTACTTCCAACCATCGCCCATTATATTTATCAAAGGGGAACAAGTATGTGAGGGAAGAACATAACTTCAGCACTGCAAGAAGTTATGTGTGTATTTTTCAAGTTCGTCCCCTGCTGCCTGTATTTACCCAGGTCTTTTTCCTAAATATAAATATTTTTCGAGTTCTTCCCCTGTTACCTATATTCACCCAGGTCTTTTTCCTAAATATATAACTTATCCAATTCATTCCTGTTCTGTTTCATGTTGATACGTATAATGGGTCATTAATATTCCCCTTTACTATGACCATTCAGTCACACGTCTATCATGTCACCTCTATTTCTTCTTCATCATCGTCGTTCTAGAGAAGCACTGCAAGAAGTTATGTATGTATTTTCAAGTTCGTCCCCTGTTACCTATATTTACCCAGGTCTTTTTCCTAAATATAAAACTTATTCAATTCATGCCTATTCTGTTTCATGTTGATACGTATAATAGGTTATTAATATTCCCCTTTACTATGACCATTCAGTCGCACCTCTATCATGTCACCCCTATTTCTTCTTCGTCATCTTCATTCTAGAGAATGTAATTTGAGCTTTGACAATCTTTCTTGAAGGATCGTTTTATTATGCATAGGGCAAAAAATAAAATGAAAAAAACTGCTATCATTCATTTATATGAAAAAACAGAGCCCTAGGCATTGGCGATTTCAATGCGTTTTCAGTAGTAACCAATATTGTCCTTAACCTCACACACGTCTCACATTCGCTCAAAACATACCTCCCACACCTTGCTATGGCATATAACAAATAAAAAAATCTCATTCAGTAAAAGCAAGCCTCTCATATTTTAAAATAAGGCCTTCTGCGGCGCAAGGCGCGCTAAATGCGGATCCCAGGAGGTTCACACATAAGTGTGAACTCTTAATCTGGCTTAATACCTCACCTATACTCTGTGCTTCATCAAAGTTGATATTCAGCTACAATAGCTCGTATTTTGGCTCATTGCTTATATTTTCTGTTATTCATAAACCCGATCAAACCTTCCTAACCTAACCTATCCTAACTTATTATATATAACAAACAAATACATCTTACAGAACAGTTATTGTTGTTGTTTAGTGACATCGTGAAAAGCGACCTCAGGTATAGGGATATTGTATTGATGGTCATTAGCATATAGGTGTGAAGGTATTACAGTACCTTACTGGTCAACTATGTATGACGTCACCAGACAACCAATGCGACCTTTGGCGTCCTACTGGCATGAGTATTTGATGATATTATTCAAAAATGACTAGACTATCCATCCCCACCTAACCTAATCAGAGGTATAAGAATATACATTTTAGTCATCCACAACTGTAATCATTATTCAGTGATAAGTTCAAAAGTATAACAGAATGCCAAATGTCATACTGCAATTTAAGCAGAATCGTACATCTGGCAGCATAGCAGGTGAGCTGAACATAAGAATAAAGGTGACTGCAGAGGTCCTATTGGCCCATACGAGGCAGCTCCTATATATTTCCACCCAATCTCATTCATGTCCACCCTATGCTTAAAACAACCAAGGGATCCCACTTAATGTATTAGTTTACAATAATAGTTTTAATAAATAGCTCTTATTCTAGTTTTATACACAACAGCATTTATGAAAACCCTATATCTAGATATTCTACTATAATCCACAAGTAGTTACCACACATCTGGCAGTACAGCGGATTAGTGGCTGTGTTCATAGGCTAGTCAACTGTCCTCACATCCATCAAATAGATATCCAAATGTCGCACCTCAATTCATCCATCTAGCAACTCAGCTGGATGTTAGCCACTATATTCATAGGCTAATCATTTCTACACCTCAAAAAATCCTAGTCTTGCTGCGCAAATCAGCTAACTTGTTTCTAAACCAACACTCGCAAATACAATCATGCATACCTACACATACTTCAAAACCTATGCATTCATAGAGAATAGCCTAGTTTTTGCCACCATTTCCCAATTAATCAGATGTAATTTATGCCATACACACAGAAAATATAGCATTTACACACCAAATATGCCATTTATGCACAAAATATATTATTTACACTCAAAATATACCATCACATAAAAAAATATGAGATTTTCATACAAAATATGTCAGTTGCAAACAAAAATATACCATTTACACAATATTGCATGTACACTCAGAGTATGACATTTACAAAAAGTACGGTATTTTGCACAAATATATCAAAATGCTTATGCATTTAGACAATAAAAAATGCACTTTAACTAAAATTACACAATTTCACAAACGTAATTTTCACAAAATACCCACACATTGTCTCATAAACCAAAATACACTTACACCATAAAGATCTATTTTATCAAATTACAGAGCTTGCACAAAATACACAATTTTCACACACAAATACAGTTTCACCAGTTACACTTCAACATATTAAAAACACAACTTGCATAAATGCACTATTATCGCAAAAATTATTACACAGTTTGTGTAATTATTTTACATCTTTGCACAATTAATACAAGAAAACTTGCTATATAATTACTCAGCTTGCACAATGACAATCAATACCCAAAGGTATAAATAAACAATCCGTCCATATGCAATTACACAACATGCGCAATTAATACACAACTTATACAATATTACACATCTTTCATAATTATTACACACAACTCGCACAAATGCATATCTAGCACAAAATACGTGCAATACATAACTACCCCAAATATGAAAATACACAACTAGCATAAATACACGATTTACACAAATACAATTGTAACATTTACACAACTTGCTCAAAAATATAATCAATACACAACTTACCAAAATATGAACAATACATAACTAGCACATATTCATTAAATCCACAACTATGCAATTTCCGCAAATACACATACAAAAACATATACAATTAATACATACAACTTGCACAAAACAATACACAATTTATAGAAATATAATCAATACATAATTTCAATAATCATACAACATATGCAAAATACATAATCTGCACAATTAATACACAAGTATATTAATTGTGCTATATATGTACAATCACAACCAACTGGGTCAAACAATACACAATTTGCATGATATTTTTCTGGGTATATTTAGGACATTAATTATAATATGCTGAGTTTAACCAACTCCCCAAAAGTCAGAATTTCACATATAAAAATGTTTCTTATAACTTCCAATGAGCTCAATATATAACACATTCTTTTCCATTAAGATATCAACATTATTAGTGCTAAACTATTCATCTAACATATGTCCACTGTTTTTATGTCTTATTAATACCTTCCTTGTTACATCCTCTCCAATCAGACCACCATATTTATGTATTTATTCAAACCATCTAACAGACTTATTTGTTCTAGTCTTAGTTATGTTAGGGCAGGTGGGGTTAGGTAGAGTCAGTATTTTCTATGATAATTTTAGACAAATTTGCTATATCTTATCAAAATGCATCCTGTTAAAACTTAAATTCATCTAAATCTATCAAAAATATACTTATACTACGCAAATTTGACTAAATTCTACCTAGCTAAACTTACTAAATATGAGCATCCCATATCCTCACATACAAGCCTATGTCCATACATTATATGAGTCTGCCATATAGCACGAACC
Source organism: Procambarus clarkii (assembly GCF_040958095.1). Lineage (NCBI taxonomy): Eukaryota > Metazoa > Arthropoda > Malacostraca > Decapoda > Cambaridae > Procambarus > Procambarus clarkii. Next base: position 24,205,894 of record NC_091193.1, read on the forward strand.
CCAAATAGGAAAATTTACGCTATTTCATAAACATACTAGTTCATTACCCTAAGATATTATATATGTCCTTCCCTACACGACCTCACCAAACCTGACCTAGCATATCCAACCCTGGATTTGGTTAAAGTAGGCAAAATGTATGCTATGCCACCTAAATTTCACCAAATTTAAGGCAATTTCCACCAAATATACCCAAATGTTGTGTATCATAGCATCGCCAAAGCCCATTTTCTCCTATTCCATACTACCCTACACAACCTCACCCAACCTGACCTAGCATATCCAAACCTGGATGTGGTTAAAGTCGGCGAAATTCATGCTATGCCACCTAAATTTGACCAAATATACCCAATGTTTCATATCACAGCACTGCCAAAGCCCATTTTTACCTACATTTTCTCCTATTCCATCCTACCCTATGCAACCTTACCTAACCTATCCTACCATATCAAAACAAAGATTTGGTTAAAGTCTGCGAAATTTAAGCTATCCCACCAAAATTCTATCTAATTTAAGGCAATTCCCACCAAATATATCCAAAGTGTTCTGTATCACAGCACTGCCAAAGCCCATTTTTACCTACATTTTCTCCTATTCCATCCTACCCTACGCAACCTTACCTAACCTATCCTAGCATATCCAAACCTAGATTTGGTTAAAGTCGGCGAAATTTAAGCTATCCCATCTAAATTCTATCTAATTTAAGGCAATTCCCACCAAATATATCCAAATGTTCTGTATCACAGCACTGCCAAAGCCCATTTTTACCTACATTTTCTCCTATTCCATCCTACCCTACGCAACCTTACCTAACCTATCCTAGCATATCCAAACCTAGATTTGGTTAAAGTCGGCGAAATTTAAGCTATCCCATCTAAATTCTATCTAATTTAAGGCAATTCCCACCAAATATATCCAAATGTTCTGTATCACAGCACTGCCAAAGCCCATTTTTACCTACATTTTCTCCTATTCCATCCTACCCTACGCAACCGTACCTAACCTATCCTAGCATATCCAAACCTAGATTTGGTTAAAGTAGGCGAAATTTAAGTTATCCCATATAAATTTGACCTAATTTAAGACAATTTCCACCAAATATACCCAAAAATGTTTTGGAACATAGCACGGCCAAAGCTCATTTTAGCTGAGTTTTCACCTATTCCAACCTGCCCTAGACAACCCTACCCATCCTCTCCTGGCATATCCAAAGTCAGATTTGATTATAGTTGGGGAAATTTATGCCTTTCCAACCTAAATTTTACCTAATTTAAGCCAATTTCCACCGGATATACCCAAAATGTTTTGTTACATAGCTCAGCAAAAGACCATTTTAGCCGAGTTTTCACATATTCCAACCTACCCTACATAGCCTTACCTATCCCTGACCTAGCAGATTTTATTAAAGTTGGAGAAATTTAACCTATCGCCATGAAATTGGAGACAATTTCCACCAAATATGCCTAAATGTTGTGTATCATAGCACAGCCAAAAACCCATTTTACCCACATTTTCACCCATTCCATCTAAACCTGGACCTAGCCTCTGATACTCAGAGAAGTGATGTTTTGGATATGAACCTAAATGCCCGTGCCTAACCTGCAAGAGTCTTGGAGCTTTGTTGAATATTTCTTCAAAAACTGAAGTTTTGGATATGAACCTATCCGCACTGTGCCTAACCTGCTAGGATCTTTGTTGAACATTGTAACCATATTCATAGAAAAGTGATGTTTTGGATATGGACCTAACAGCCCCTCTTCTTTAAAACTTGGAACTGTGTTCAATATTGTAGATATAGTGTTGGGTGTGTATTTTGTTTTTACACATCAACCCAACAGTCCTGGACCTAACCTCCCTTCATCTAACTTCAAATTTATCGTAAATATGGAAGGACGTGTTGTTTGTGCATCAACCCAATCGTTCTTGACCTAACCTCCATTTATCAAACTTCAAATTTATCATAAATATGGGAGGACCGTGTTATTTGTGCATCAACCCATCCTGGGCCTAACCTCCCTTTATCTAACTTCAAATTTATTGTATTTATGGGAAGAAGGTGTTGTTTATGCATCAACCCAACCGCCCTGGACCTAACCTCTGATACACAAATCTTGGTTCAACATTGCATCATACTCGTAGCATATTTTTTTTCACATAATTCAACCATCCTCAACCTAACCTCTATTACCTGGGGGAGGGAGGTTAATGGAAAATATGATAATAATGGGAATTTTCTCTACATCAGTTCAACCTAACCATCCTTAACCTAACCTTAGTTAGAAAGGGATATAACTCACCAAAACTGTTTAATTACCATTTACCTTATTTTCCTTATCCTAACCCATAACCAGAGGGTTTAGACCCCCCTTTACCTCGAAATTAGAGTACAGGGTTAAATTAGGGAATGTTAGGTTTATGTGTGAAAATATATTCCTACCTTAAATATATAGTATAATTTCGAGGTAAAGGGGGGTCTAAACCCTCTGGTTATGGGTTAGGATAAGGAAAATAAGGTAAATGGTAATTAAACAGTTTTGGTGAGTTATATCCCTTTCTAACTAAGGTTAGGTTAAGGATGGTTAGGTTGAACTGATGTAGAGAAAATTCCCATTATTATCATATTTTCCATTAACCTCCCTCCCCCAGGTAATAGAGGTTAGGTTGAGGATGGTTGAATTATGTGAAAAAAAATATGCTACGAGTATGATGCAATGTTGAACCAAGATTTGTGTATCAGAGGTTAGGTCCAGGGCGGTTGGGTTGATGCATAAACAACACCTTCTTCCCATAAATACAATAAATTTGAAGTTAGATAAAGGGAGGTTAGGCCCAGGATGGGTTGATGCACAAATAACACGGTCCTCCCATATTTATGATAAATTTGAAGTTTGATAAATGGAGGTTAGGTCAAGAACGATTGGGTTGATGCACAAACAACACGTCCTTCCATATTTACGATAAATTTGAAGTTAGATGAAGGGAGGTTAGGTCCAGGACTGTTGGGTTGATGTGTAAAAACAAAATACACACCCAACACTATATCTACAATATTGAACACAGTTCCAAGTTTTAAAGAAGAGGGGCTGTTAGGTCCATATCCAAAACATCACTTTTCTATGAATATGGTTACAATGTTCAACAAAGATCCTAGCAGGTTAGGCACAGTGCGGATAGGTTCATATCCAAAACTTCAGTTTTTGAAGAAATATTCAACAAAGCTCCAAGACTCTTGCAGGTTAGGCACGGGCATTTAGGTTCATATCCAAAACATCACTTCTCTGAGTATCAGAGGCTAGGTCCAGGTTTAGATGGAATGGGTGAAAATGTGGGTAAAATGGGTTTTTGGCTGTGCTATGATACACAACATTTAGGCATATTTGGTGGAAATTGTCTCCAATTTCATGGCGATAGGTTAAATTTCTCCAACTTTAATAAAATCTGCTAGGTCAGGGATAGGTAAGGCTATGTAGGGTAGGTTGGAATATGTGAAAACTCGGCTAAAATGGTCTTTTGCTGAGCTATGTAACAAAACATTTTGGGTATATCCGGTGGAAATTGGCTTAAATTAGGTAAAATTTAGGTTGGAAAGGCATAAATTTCCCCAACTATAATCAAATCTGACTTTGGATATGCCAGGAGAGGATGGGTAGGGTTGTCTAGGGCAGGTTGGAATAGGTGAAAACTCAGCTAAAATGAGCTTTGGCCGTGCTATGTTCCAAAACATTTTTGGGTATATTTGGTGGAAATTGTCTTAAATTAGGTCAAATTTATATGGGATAACTTAAATTTCGCCTACTTTAACCAAATCTAGGTTTGGATATGCTAGGATAGGTTAGGTACGGTTGCGTAGGGTAGGATGGAATAGGAGAAAATGTAGGTAAAAATGGGCTTTGGCAGTGCTGTGATACAGAACATTTGGATATATTTGGTGGGAATTGCCTTAAATTAGATAGAATTTAGATGGGATAGCTTAAATTTCGCCGACTTTAACCAAATCTAGGTTTGGATATGCTAGGATAGGTTAGGTAAGGTTGCGTAGGGTAGGATGGAATAGGAGAAAATGTAGGTAAAAATGGGCTTTGGCAGTGCTGTGATACAGAACATTTGGATATATTTGGTGGGAATTGCCTTAAATTAGATAGAATTTAGATGGGATAGCTTAAATTTCGCCGACTTTAACCAAATCTAGGTTTGGATATGCTAGGATAGGTTAGGTAAGGTTGCGTAGGGTAGGATGGAATAGGAGAAAATGTAGGTAAAAATGGGCTTTGGCAGTGCTGTGATACAGAACACTTTGGATATATTTGGTGGGAATTGCCTTAAATTAGATAGAATTTTGGTGGGATAGCTTAAATTTCGCAGACTTTAACCAAATCTTTGTTTTGATATGGTAGGATAGGTTAGGTAAGGTTGCATAGGGTAGGATGGAATAGGAGAAAATGTAGGTAAAAATGGGCTTTGGCAGTGCTGTGATATGAAACATTGGGTATATTTGGTCAAATTTAGGTGGCATAGCATGAATTTCGCCGACTTTAACCACATCCAGGTTTGGATATGCTAGGTCAGGTTGGGTGAGGTTGTGTAGGGTAGTATGGAATAGGAGAAAATGGGCTTTGGCGATGCTATGATACACAACATTTGGGTATATTTGGTGGAAATTGCCTTAAATTTGGTGAAATTTAGGTGGCATAGCATACATTTTGCCTACTTTAACCAAATCCAGGGTTGGATATGCTAGGTCAGGTTTGGTGAGGTCGTGTAGGGAAGGACATATATAATATCTTAGGGTAATGAACTAGTATGTTTATGAAATAGCGTAAATTTTCCTATTTGGGGTTCGTGCTATATGGCAGACTCATATAATGTATGGACATAGGCTTGTATGTGAGGATATGGGATGCTCATATTTAGTAAGTTTAGCTAGGTAGAATTTAGTCAAATTTGCGTAGTATAAGTATATTTTTGATAGATTTAGATGAATTTAAGTTTTAACAGGATGCATTTTGATAAGATATAGCAAATTTGTCTAAAATTATCATAGAAAATACTGACTCTACCTAACCCCACCTGCCCTAACATAACTAAGACTAGAACAAATAAGTCTGTTAGATGGTTTGAATAAATACATAAATATGGTGGTCTGATTGGAGAGGATGTAACAAGGAAGGTATTAATAAGACATAAAAACAGTGGACATATGTTAGATGAATAGTTTAGCACTAATAATGTTGATATCTTAATGGAAAAGAATGTGTTATATATTGAGCTCATTGGAAGTTATAAGAAACATTTTTATATGTGAAATTCTGACTTTTGGGGAGTTGGTTAAACTCAGCATATTATAATTAATGTCCTAAATATACCCAGAAAAATATCATGCAAATTGTGTATTGTTTGACCCAGTTGGTTGTGATTGTACATATATAGCACAATTAATATACTTGTGTATTAATTGTGCAGATTATGTATTTTGCATATGTTGTATGATTATTGAAATTATGTATTGATTATATTTCTATAAATTGTGTATTGTTTTGTGCAAGTTGTATGTATTAATTGTATATGTTTTTGTATGTGTATTTGCGGAAATTGCATAGTTGTGGATTTAATGAATATGTGCTAGTTATGTATTGTTCATATTTTGGTAAGTTGTGTATTGATTATATTTTTGAGCAAGTTGTGTAAATGTTACAATTGTATTTGTGTAAATCGTGTATTTATGCTAGTTGTGTATTTTCATATTTGGGGTAGTTATGTATTGCACGTATTTTGTGCTAGATATGCATTTGTGCGAGTTGTGTGTAATAATTATGAAAGATGTGTAATATTGTATAAGTTGTGTATTAATTGCGCATGTTGTGTAATTGCATATGGACGGATTGTTTATTTATACCTTTGGGTATTGATTGTCATTGTGCAAGCTGAGTAATTATATAGCAAGTTTTCTTGTATTAATTGTGCAAAGATGTAAAATAATTACACAAACTGTGTAATAATTTTTGCGATAATAGTGCATTTATGCAAGTTGTGTTTTTAATATGTTGAAGTGTAACTGGTGAAACTGTATTTGTGTGTGAAAATTGTGTATTTTGTGCAAGCTCTGTAATTTGATAAAATAGATCTTTATGGTGTAAGTGTATTTTGGTTTATGAGACAATGTGTGGGTATTTTGTGAAAATTACGTTTGTGAAATTGTGTAATTTTAGTTAAAGTGCATTTTTTATTGTCTAAATGCATAAGCATTTTGATATATTTGTGCAAAATACCGTACTTTTTGTAAATGTCATACTCTGAGTGTACATGCAATATTGTGTAAATGGTATATTTTTGTTTGCAACTGACATATTTTGTATGAAAATCTCATATTTTTTTATGTGATGGTATATTTTGAGTGTAAATAATATATTTTGTGCATAAATGGCATATTTGGTGTGTAAATGCTATATTTTCTGTGTGTATGGCATAAATTACATCTGATTAATTGGGAAATGGTGGCAAAAACTAGGCTATTCTCTATGAATGCATAGGTTTTGAAGTATGTGTAGGTATGCATGATTGTATTTGCGAGTGTTGGTTTAGAAACAAGTTAGCTGATTTGCGCAGCAAGACTAGGATTTTTTGAGGTGTAGAAATGATTAGCCTATGAATATAGTGGCTAACATCCAGCTGAGTTGCTAGATGGATGAATTGAGGTGCGACATTTGGATATCTATTTGATGGATGTGAGGACAGTTGACTAGCCTATGAACACAGCCACTAATCCGCTGTACTGCCAGATGTGTGGTAACTACTTGTGGATTATAGTAGAATATCTAGATATAGGGTTTTCATAAATGCTGTTGTGTATAAAACTAGAATAAGAGCTATTTATTAAAACTATTATTGTAAACTAATACATTAAGTGGGATCCCTTGGTTGTTTTAAGCATAGGGTGGACATGAATGAGATTGGGTGGAAATATATAGGAGCTGCCTCGTATGGGCCAATAGGACCTCTGCAGTCACCTTTATTCTTATGTTCAGCTCACCTGCTATGCTGCCAGATGTACGATTCTGCTTAAATTGCAGTATGACATTTGGCATTCTGTTATACTTTTGAACTTATCACTGAATAATGATTACAGTTGTGGATGACTAAAATGTATATTCTTATACCTCTGATTAGGTTAGGTGGGGATGGATAGTCTAGTCATTTTTGAATAATATCATCAAATACTCATGCCAGTAGGACGCCAAAGGTCGCATTGGTTGTCTGGTGACGTCATACATAGTTGACCAGTAAGGTACTGTAATACCTTCACACCTATATGCTAATGACCATCAATACAATATCCCTATACCTGAGGTCGCTTTTCACGATGTCACTAAACAACAACAATAACTGTTCTGTAAGATGTATTTGTTTGTTATATATAATAAGTTAGGATAGGTTAGGTTAGGAAGGTTTGATCGGGTTTATGAATAACAGAAAATATAAGCAATGAGCCAAAATACGAGCTATTGTAGCTGAATATCAACTTTGATGAAGCACAGAGTATAGGTGAGGTATTAAGCCAGATTAAGAGTTCACACTTATGTGTGAACCTCCTGGGATCCGCATTTAGCGCGCCTTGCGCCGCAGAAGGCCTTATTTTAAAATATGAGAGGCTTGCTTTTACTGAATGAGATTTTTTTATTTGTTATATGCCATAGCAAGGTGTGGGAGGTATGTTTTGAGCGAATGTGAGACGTGTGTGAGGTTAAGGACAATATTGGTTACTACTGAAAACGCATTGAAATCGCCAATGCCTAGGGCTCTGTTTTTTCATATAAATGAATGATAGCAGTTTTTTTCATTTTATTTTTTGCCCTATGCATAATAAAACGATCCTTCAAGAAAGATTGTCAAAGCTCAAATTACATTCTCTAGAATGAAGATGACGAAGAAGAAATAGGGGTGACATGATAGAGGTGCGACTGAATGGTCATAGTAAAGGGGAATATTAATAACCTATTATACGTATCAACATGAAACAGAATAGGCATGAATTGAATAAGTTTTATATTTAGGAAAAAGACCTGGGTAAATATAGGTAACAGGGGACGAACTTGAAAATACATACATAACTTCTTGCAGTGCTTCTCTAGAACGACGATGATGAAGAAGAAATAGAGGTGACATGATAGACGTGTGACTGAATGGTCATAGTAAAGGGGAATATTAATGACCCATTATACGTATCAACATGAAACAGAACAGGAATGAATTGGATAAGTTATATATTTAGGAAAAAGACCTGGGTGAATATAGGTAACAGGGGAAGAACTCGAAAAATATTTATATTTAGGAAAAAGACCTGGGTAAATACAGGCAGCAGGGGACGAACTTGAAAAATACACACATAACTTCTTGCAGTGCTGAAGTTATGTTCTTCCCTCACATACTTGTTCCCCTTTGATAAATATAATGGGCGATGGTTGGAAGTAAATATGAAATTAAAAATAGACTAGGGATGATGGTATTTTATATTAGGTTTCAAGGATACTGTTGTATCGAAAAACCCATGATGCTACGACAGGCTTTTTAATCTCCTCGAACATGCCGGTGCAGGAATGCTGAGCGGCTACCTGGTGACGTCATTGACCATTAGCAATGTCTGTGCAGGGTCACTAAGCCAACGAAATTTGGGGATGCCAGGGACCAGCTTTTTAATCCCTAGGAACAAAAAACTATGATGCTACGACAGGCATAGGAACAAAAAACTATGATGCTAAGACCAGCATAGGAACAAAAAAATTTACAAAAACCCATGATGCTACGACAGGCTTAGGAAAAACCCCAGATGCTACGACAGACATAGGGAAAAAAAACAGGAAAAACCCCAGATGCTACGACCGGCTTTGGAAAAAATGAAAAAAGCCGGTCGTAGCTATCAAAAACCCCCTATGCCTACGACGTGCATAGGAAAAAATGAAAATTGCACGTCGTAGCTATCAAAAACCCCCTATGCCTACGACGTGCATTGGAAAAAATGAAAATTGCACGTCGTAGCTATCAAAAACCCCCTATGCCTACGACGTGCATTGGAAAAAATGAAAATTGCACGTCGTAGCTATCAAAAACCCCCTATGCCTACGACGTGCATTGGAAAAAATGAAAATTGCACGTCGTAGCTATCAAAAACCCCCTATGCCTACGACGTGCATTGGAAAAAATGAAAATTGCACGTCGTAGGCATAAATCCCACTACTTGTGACTTGCCTGAGCACTAGCGTGAGAGACTTGCCTGAGCATCAGCGTGAGAGACTTGCCTGAGCATCATCATGAGAGACTTGCCTGGGCATCAGCGTGAGACTTGCCTGAGCATCAGCGTGAGAGACTTGCCTGAGCATCAGCGTGAGAGGCTTGACTGAGCATCAGCGTGAGAGACTTGCCTGAGCATTTCCGTGAGACTTGCCTGAGCATCAGCGTGAGAGACCCGCCTGAGTATCAGCGTGAGAGACTTGCCTGAGCACTAACGTGAGACTTGCCTGAGCATCAGCGTGAGACTTGCCTGAGCATCAGCGTGAGAAACACCTGAGCACCAGCCTGAGACTTGCCTGAGCACCAGAGTGAGAGACTTGCCTGAGCATCAGCATGAGATTTGCCTCATCACCAGCGTGAGATACTTGCCTGAGCATCAGCTTGAGACCCGCATGAACATCATCGTGAGACTTGCCTGATCATCATCGTGAGACTTGCCTGAGCATCAGCGTGAGACTTGCCTAAGAATCAGCGTGAGAGACCCGCCTGAGCATCAGCGTGAGAGACTTGGCTGAGCATCAGCGTGAGGGACTTGGCTGAGCATCAGCGTGAGACTTGCCTGAGCATCAGTGTGAGAGATTTGCCTGAGCATCATCGTGAGACTTGACTGATCATCAGCATGACAGACCCGCCTGAGCATGAGCGTGAGAGACTTGCCTGAGCACCAGCATGAGAGACTTGCCTGAGCATCATCCTGAGACTTGTCTGAGCATCAGCGTGGGAGACTTGCCTGAGCATTAGCGTGAGAGACTTGCCTGAGCATCAGCGTGAGAGACTTGACTGAGCATCAGTGTGTGACTTGCCTGAGCATAAGCGTGAGAGACTTGCCTGAGCATCAGCGTGAGAGACTTGCCTGAGCATCAGCGTGAAAGACTTGCCTGAGCACGAGCGTGAGAGACTTGCCTGAGCATCATCGTGAGACTTGCCTGAGCATCAGCAAGAGACTTGCCTGAGCATCAGCGTGAGAGACATGCCTGAGCATCAGCGTGAGAGACATGCCTGAGCATCAGCGTGAGACATGCCTGAGCATAAGCGTGAGAGACTTGACTGAGCATCCGTGTGTGACTTGCCTGAGCATAAGCGTGAGACTTGCCTGAGCATCAGCGAGACTTGCCTGAGCATCAGCGTGAGAGACATGCCTGAGCTTCAGCGTGAGAGACATGCCTGAGCATAAGCGTGAGAGACTTGCCTGAGCATCAGCGTGAGAGACATGCTTGAGCATCAGCGTGAGACACATGCCTGAGCATAAGCGTGAGACACTTGCCTGAGCATCAGCGTGAGAGACTTGCCTGAGCATCAGCGTGAGAGACTTGACTGAGCATCAGTGTGAGATACACACCTGAGCATCACCGTGAGACACACCTGAGCACCACCCTGAGACACACACCTGAGCACCACCATGAGACACCTGAGCACCACAATGAGAGAGACACCTGAGCACCACCATGAGAGAGACACCTGAGCATCACCGTGAGACACACCTGAGCACCATGCCTGAACTCTGAACACAACCCAGGGACTGAGAATTTAGAGAGTCAAAGTAGCAATGTAGAAGGGTATAGTGTCGAGGTACACAAAAATGAAGGCAATAGTGTAGAGCACACTGGTGATATGAATAAGGAGAGAAAAAATGAGACGAATGAGAACACAAATGAGAAAGACGAAAGCAACAAGGAGAAAGATAAGGGCAATACCGAGAATGAATGCAGAAACGAGAAAGTTGGAACAAAAAACACAGAGGTAGCCAAGTCGTGCACGGGTACAAACAAGAATAATACAATCACAGATGAAAATATTTGCTGGTATTATGCAAAAGGACAGTGTAGATATGGGCCCAGAGGCACGGAATGCTCATTCATGCACCCACGGAAATGCCGAAACTGGTTAGGGAAAGGCAGATGTCGTTTTGATACAGAGTGTAGATATTTTCACCCTAAGCTATGCACACTCTCAGTCAATGGGAGGAAATGCTACGATCTTCACTGCCCCGATTTCCACGTCAGAGGTACACAGTGCCATATAAGAGAAGAAGTCCAACATAATAGCCCTGAAAATTTTTTAGAGGCAGGTACAAACAGAGGGAGAAACAGACAGGCAGAAACGTGGCAGGAGTACGGATGGAGAGGGGGAAATGCCCAAGACTGGACTACAGTTCGTCATCAAGCCCACACATACTACACCCCCCAACTACACAGAGACTACCACACTCCCCAGTATCACTTCCAAAACTGGACAAACCATTGCCACAACAACACACCCTGGGTCAGGGTAGAGAGGAGGGAGAACTACCAAAACCTTCCAGAAGTGACACACAATATGGACAATCATTCATATTTGCAAACATTCAAGGTTTAAAGCCAAAGTCAAGAAATAAAGTTAAGTTCATAAATGGCCTTCTATTAGAGTCAAACTCAATATTTGGGGCATTCACGGAAACTCATACAAAAGATTACATGGATGGTGAAATCTGGATTCCAAATTATAATCTATATAGATGTGATAGAAAAACTAGGTCAAATGGAGGAGTAGGTCTGTATATTAAAGAAGACCTGGTATGCACAGAACTACTAAATTCAACTAATGAGGTGGTAGAGGTACTTGGAATGAAGGTAGAGAAACTAAACTTAATTATTATTCTAATATATAAACCGCCAGATACAACGGTTGAGGAATTCACAGAGCAGATGCACAAAATAGAGAACATACTTGACAACCTAGCAAACCCAGCTCCAGATATTATCTTTCTTGGAGATTTCAATTTACCGAGTCTAAGATGGAGAACGGCAAACACAAATATCATAGCAGGGAATGACCCGGGAAATAACCAACCACAGGTTAGAGAACTTTTGAGATTCTGTGACAAATTCTCGCTCAATCAACAGATTACAGAACCAACTAGGAACGAAAACACACTAGACTTGTTATTCACAAACAATGATGAACTAATCAGGGATATCACAATCTCAGATACTTCATACTCAGACCATAAGCTCATTGAAGTGCGAACTAGCATAAATAACGGTAGTAGGTCTAAGAGACCAAACAAGCGAGAAGGAATATTCAATCAATTCAATTTCAACAATAAGAGGATTGACTGGGAAAAAATAAATGTAGACCTTGCAACCATTCAATGGGAGACGGTCTTAAGCGACAAAACTCCCACACAGGGAATAGCTCAACTGACAGCTGAAGCTTACAAGGTCTGCTTGAAGCACGTGCCTGTGAGGAGGGGCAGAAAGAGGACCACTCTAGAAAGAGAACGGAGACGACTGTACAGGAGAAGGAAAAAAATAACGGAAATGCTTCGGCAGACACAACTATCACAAGCAAGGAAAACAAGCCTAAGCATGGAGATTGAGGAAATAGAACAAACGTTGAAGCGATCATATGAGTCTGAGGAAATGGAATTGGAACAGAAAGCTATACAAGAGATAAGGAAAAATCCGAAATATTTTTTCACATACGCAAAATCAAAATCCAAAACCTCGACCAGTATTGGACCGTTAATTACAAATGAAGGTACGTACACAGAGGACAACAAAGAGATTAGTGAAATTCTAAGAAGCCAGTATGAGGCTATGTTTAGCACACCAATAAACAACATGAAAGTTGATGACCCAGACAGCTTCTTTATGAATAACATTCAAGCTGCAGATAATATAACGGATATTACCACAAACTCGGAAGACTTTGAAAGAGAAATTGATAATATGCCTATGCACTCAGCTCCTGGGCCTGACTCATGGAATTAAATATTCATAAAGAAATGTAAAGTACCAGTAGCGAGAGCACTCAGCGTAATATGGAGAAAGAGCCTGGATACAGGGGAGATACCAGCAGCACTTAAATCTGCAGATATAGCTCCGTTGCACAAGGGGGGGGAGTAAAGCCTTGGCAAAAAATTATAGGCCAGTTGCACTAACATCACACATAATAAAAGTGTTTGAAAGAGTGATTAGGAATCAAATTTCTAGTTTTATGGAAAACAATGAATTGCACAATCCAGGACAACATGGATTTAGAGCGGGAAGATCCTGTCTGTCACAGTTACTCAACCACTATGACAAAATCACAGAAGCCCTAGAAGAAAAGCAAAATGCAGATGTTGTATTCACAGACTTTGCAAAGGCGTTCGACAAATGTGACCATGGGGTGATAGCTCACAAAATGAGGTCAATGGGAATAACTGGAAAAGTAGGACGCTGGATACTCAATTTCCTGTCGAACAGAACACAAAGAGTAACAGTCAACCAGATAAAATCGAGTCCAAGCGATGTTAAAAGCTCTGTACCTCAAGGTACAGTCCTTGCACCGCTACTGTTCCTTATTCTCATATCTGATATAGACAAAAATACACGCCACAGCTTCGTGTCGTCCTTTGCAGATGACACAAAAATCAGCATGAAAATTACCTCTGCTGAAGACATTGAAAAACTACAAGCAGATGTCAACAAAGTTTTTCATTGGGCAGCAGAAAATAACATGATGTTTAACAGTGATATATTTCAGGTACTCAGGTACGGCAAAAATGAGGATCTGAAACATAATACAGGGTACAAAACACAATCGAATCTTCCCATAGTAGAAAAACAGCATGTCAAGGATTTGGGAATAATGATGTCCGACGACCTAACGTTTAGGGAGCATAACCAAGCAAATATCGCGTCAGCCAGAAAAATGATCGGATGGATTACGATAACTTTCAAATCCAGGGATCCCATCACAATGGTTGTACTCTTCAAGTCACTTGTGCTGTCCCGTCTCGAGTACTGCTCAGTACTCACTTCCCCCTTCAGAGCAGGAGAGATTGCTGAAATAGAGGGAATACAGAGAACATATACGGCACGCATAGACGAGATAAAACACCTAAATTATTGGGATCGTCTCAAAGCTCTCCAAATGTACTCTCTAGAAAGGAGACGAGAGAGATACCAAATAATATACACATGGAAAATACTGGAGGGTCAGGTCCCAAATCTACACAGTAAAATAACAACGTACTGGAGTGAACGATATGGAAGAAAATGCAAGATTGAACCAGTGAAGAGCAGAGGTGCCATAGGCACAATCAGGGAGCACTGTATAAACATCAGGGGTCCGCGGTTGTTCAACGTCCTCCCAGCGAGCATAAGAAATATTGCCGGAACAACCGTGGACATCTTCAAGAGAAAACTGGACGGTTTTCTAAGAGAAGTTCCGGATCAGCCGGGCTGTGGTGGGTACGTGGCCCTGCGGGCCGCTCCAAGCAACAGCCTGGTGGACCAAACTCTCACAAGTCGAGCCTGGCCTCGGGCCGGGCTTGGGGAGTAGAAGAACTCCCAGAACCCCATCAACCAGGTGTCAACCAGGTATCAACCAGCACCACCGTGAGAGACACACCTGAGAACCACCGTGAGAGACACACCTCAGTATCAGCGTGAGACACACACCTGAGCATCACCGTGAGACACACACCTGAGCATCACCGTGAGAGACCCACCTGAGCATCACCGTGAGACACACACCTGAGCATCACCGTGAGAGACACACCTCAGCATCACCGTGAGAGACCCACCTGAGCATCACCGTGAGACACACACCTGAGCATCACCATGAGAGACCCACCTGAGCATCAGCGTGAGACACACACCTGAGCATCACCGTGAGAGACACACCTGAGCATCAGCGTGAGACACACACCTGAGCATCACCGTGAGAGACACACCTCAGCATCACCGTGAGAGACCCACCTGAGCATCACCGTGAGAGACACACCCGAGCATCACCATGAGAGACCCACCTGAGCATCAGCGTGAGACACACACCTGAGCATCATCGTGAGAGACACACCTGAGCATCAGCGTGAGACACACACCTGAGCATCACCGTGAGAGACCCACCTGAGCATCATCGTGAGACACACACCTGAGCATCACCGTGAGAGACACACCTGAGCATCACCGTGAGAGACCCACCTGAGCATCACCGTGAGAGACACACCTGAGCATCACCGTGAGAGACACACCTGAGCATCACCGTGAGAGACACACCTGAGCATCACCGTGAGAGACACACCTGAGCATCAGCGTGAGACACAAGGGGGGGAGGGGTGCCGGGTGAAGGCGCGGGTGTTCCGCAGCTGCTCACGGTAACTGCTCCTCCTCACCAGCCACCACCACCCTCACTGAGTCACCTCACAAGGCGAGGCGTTACATGACGATTTGAGACACTCAATATACCAAGTCGTTTTAGGGAGACTTCGCTATGACTTCTCTCATGGGACGCTGGACGGTGATGGGTGGGGTACTGACTGACGCTGGACGGTGATGGGTGGGTACTGACTGACGCTGGACGGTGATGGGTGGGTACTGACTGCCGCTGGACGGTGATGGGTGGGTACTGACTGACGCTGGACGGTGATGGGTGGGTACTGACTGACGCTGGACGGTGATGGGTGGGTACTGACTGACGCTGGACGGTGATGGGTGGGTACTGACTGACGCTGGACGGTGATGGGTGGGTACTGACTGACGCTGGACGGTGATGGGTGGGTACTGACTGACGCTGGACGGTGATGGGTGGGGTACTGACTGACGCTGGACGGTGATGGGTGGGTACTGACTGACGCTGGACGGTGATGGGTGGGGTACTGACTGACGCTGGACGGTGATGGGTGGGTACTGACTGACGCTGGAAGGTGATGGGTGGGGTACTGACTGACGCTGGACGGTGATGGGTGGGTACTGACTGACGCTGGACGGTGATGGGTGGGGTACTGACTGACGCTGGACGGTGATGGGTGGGGTACTGACTGACGCTGGACGGTGATGGTGGGGTACTGACTGACGCTGGACGGTGATGGGTAGGGTACTGACTGACGCTGGACGGTGATGGGTGGGTACTGACTGACGCTGGACGGTGATGGGTGGGTACTGACTGACGCTGGACGGTGATGGGTGGGGTACTGACTGACGCTGGACGGTGATGGGTGGGGTACTGACTGACGCTGGACGGTGATGGGTGGGTACTGACTGACGCTGGACGGTGATGGGTGGGTACTGACTGACGCTGGACGGTGATGGGTGGGTACTGACTGACGCTGGACGGTGATGGGTGGGGTACTGACTGACGCTGGACGGTGATGGGTGGGTACTGACTGACGCTGGACGGTGATGGGTGGGGTACTGACTGACGCTGGACGGTGATGGGTGGGTACTGACTGACGCTGGACGGTGATGGTGGGGTACTGACTGACGCTGGACGGTGATGGGTGGGTACTGACTGACGCTGGACGGTGATGGGTGGGGTACTGACTGACGCTGGACGGTGATGGGTGGGTACTGACTGACGCTGGACGGTGATGGGTGGGGTACTGACTGACGCTGGACGGTGATGGGTGGGGTACTGACTGACGCTGGACGGTGATGGGTGGGTACTGACTGACGCTGGACGGTGATGGTGGTCACTCACTGACGCTGGACGGTGATGGTGGTCACTCACTGACGCTGGACGGTGATGGTGGTCACTCACTGACGATGGACGGTGAGGGTGGACACTCACTGACGCTGGACGGTGATGGTGGTCACTCACTGACGCCGGACGGTGAGGGTGGGCACTCAATGACGCTGGACGGTGATGGGTGGTCACTCACTGACGCTGGACGGTGATGGTGGTCACTCACTGACGCTGGACGGTGATGGTGGACACTCCTGACGCTGGACGGTGATGGTGGTCACTCACTGACGCTGGACGGTGATGGGTGGTCACTCACTGACGCTGGACGGTGATGGTGGTCACTCACTGACGCTGGACGGTGATGGGTGGTCACTCACTGACGCTGGACGGTGAGGGTGGTCACTCACTGACGCTGGACGGTGATGGGTGGTCACTCACTGACGCTGGACGGTGATGGTGGTCACTCACTGACGCTGGACGGTGATGGGTGGTCACTCACTGACGCTGGACGGTGATGGTGGTCACTCACTGACGCTGGACGGTGAGGGTGGTCACTCACTGACGCTGGACGGTGAGGGTGGTCACTCACTGACGCTGGACGGTGATGGGTGGTCACTCACTGACGCTGGACGGTGATGGGTGGTCACTCACTGACGCTGGACGGTGATGGTGGACACTCACTGACGCTGGACGGTGAGGGTGGTCACTCACTGACGCTGGACGGTGATGGGTGGTCACTCACTGACGCTGGACGGTGATGGTGGTCACTCACTGACGGTGATGGTGGTCACTCACTGACGCTGGACGGTGATGGGTGGTCACTCACTGACGCTGGACGGTGATGGTGGTCACTCACTGACGGTGATGGTGGTCACTCACTGACGGTGATGGTGGTCACTCACTGACGCTGGACGGTGATGGGTGGTCACTCACTGACGCTGGACGGTGATGGTGGACACTCACTGACGCTGGACGGTGAGGGTGGTCACTCACTGACGCTGGACGGTGATGGGTGGTCACTCACTGACGCTGGACGGTGATGGGTGGTCACTCACTGACGCTGGACGGTGATGGGTGGTCACTCACTGACGGTGATGGTGGTCACTCACTGACGCTGGACGGTGATGGGTGGTCACTCACTGACGCTGGACGGTGATGGTGGACACTCACTGACGCTGGACGGTGAGGGTGGTCACTCACTGACGCTGGACGGTGATGGGTGGTCACTCACTGACGCTGGACGGTGATGGGTGGTCACTCACTGACGCTGGACGGTGATGGTGGTCACTCACTGACGCTGGACGGTGATGGTGGTCACTCACTACCATCACCAGGTACTCACCTAGTTGTGTTTGCGGGGGTTGAGCTCTGGCTCTTTGGTCCCGCCTCTCAACTGTCAATCAACTGGTGTACAGATTCCTGAGCCTACTGGGCTCTATCATATCTACATTTGAAACTGTGTATGGAGTCAGCCTCCACCACATCACTTCCTAATGCATTCCACCTGTTAACTACTCTGATACGAAAAAATTCTTTCTAACGTCCCTGTGACTCATTTGGGTACTCAGTCTCCACCTGTGTCCCCTTGTTCGCGTCCCGCCAGTGTTAAACAGTTTATCTTTATCTACCCTGCCAATTCCTCTGAGAATTTTGTAGATGGAGATCATGTATTCCCTTACTCTTCTGTCTTCCAGTGTCGTGACGTGCGTTTCACGCAGCCTTTCCTCGTAACTCATGCCTCTTAGTTCTGGGACTAGTCTAGAGGGAAAAAGGTACCGCTGAACTTTTTCCAGCTTCGTCTTGTGCTTGACAAGGTACGGGCTCCATGCTGGGGCCGCATACTCCAGGATTGGTCTTACATATGTGGTGTACAAGATTCTGAATGATTCCTTACACAGGTTCCTGAACGCCGTTCTGATGTTAGCCAGCCTCGCATATGCCGCAGACGTTATTCTCTTTATGTGGGCTTCAGGAGACAGGTTTGGTGTGATATCAACTCCTAGATCTTTCTCTCTATCCGTTTCATTAAGTACTTAAGTACTTCATCTCCTATTCTGTATCCTGTGTCTGGCCTCTTGTTTCCACCGCCTAGTTTCATGACCTTGCATTTTACACACACTTTACCTTATATACCTTACCATTACCTTACATTTTACATATACACACACACACACTTACTTGTGTGTGTGTGTATGTGTGTGTGTGTGTGTATGTGTGTGTGTATGTGTGTGTGTGTGTGTATATGTGTGTGTGTATGTGTGTGTGTGTGTGTGTGTGTGTGTGTGTGTGTGTGTGTGTGTGTGTGTGTTTGTGTGTGTGTGTGTGTGTGTGTGTGTGTGTGTGTGTGTGTGTGTGTGTATGTGTGTGTGTGTGTGTATGTGTGTGTGTGTGTGTGTGTGTGTGTGTATGTGTGTGTGTGTGTGTGTGTGTGTGTGTGTGTGTGTGTGTGTGTGTGTGTGTGTGTGTGTGTGTGTGTGTGTGTGTGTATGTGTACTCACCTATATGTACTCACCTATATGTGCTTGCAGGATCGAGCATTGACTCTTGGATCCCGCCTTTCGAGCATCGGTTGTTTACAGCAATGACTCCTGTCCCATTTCCCTATCATACCTGGTTTTAAAATTATGAATAGTATTTGCTTCCACAACCTGTTCCTGAAGTGCATTCCATTTCCCCACTACTCTCACGCTAAAAGAAAACTTCCTAACATCTCTGTGACTCATCTGAGTTTCAAGCTTCCATCCATGTCCTCTCGTTCTGTTACTATTCCGTGTGAACATTTCGTCTATGTCCACTCTGTCAATTCCTCTGAGTATCTTATACGTTCCTATCATGTCCCCCTCTCCCTTCTTCTTTCTAGTGTCGTAAGGCACAGTTCCCTCAGGCGCTCTTCATACCCCATCCCTCGTAGCTCTGGGACGAGTCTCGTTGCAAACCTCTGAACCTTTTCCAGTTTCATTATATGCTTCTTCAGATGGGGACTCCATGATGAGGCGGCATACTCTAAGACTGGCCTTACGTAGGCAGTGTAAAGCGCCCTAAATGCCTCCTTACTTAGGTTTCTGAATGATGTTCTAACTTTTGCCAGTGTAGAGTACGCTGCTGTCGTTATCCTATTAATATGTGCCTCAGGAGATAGATTAGGTGTTACGTCCACCCCCAGGTCTCTTTCACGCGTCGTTACAGGTAGGCTGTTCCCCTTCATTGTGTACTGTCCCTTTGGTCTCCTATCTCCTAGTCCCATTTCCATAACTTTACATTTGCTCGTGTTGAATTCTAGTAGCCATTTCTCTGACCATCTCTGCAATCTGTTCAGGTCCTCTTGGAGGATCCTGCAATCCTCATCTGTCACAACTCTTCTCATCAACTTTGCATCATCCGCAAACATCGACATGTAGGACTCTACGCCTGTAAACATGTCGTTAACATATACAAGAAATAGAATTGGTCCCAGCACCGATCCTTGTGGTACTCCACTTGTTACTGTTCGCCAGTCCGACTTCTCGCCCCTTACCGTAACTCTTTGGCTCCTTCCTGTTAGGTAGTTCCTTATCCATTCTAGGACCTTTCCCCCCACCCCCGCCTGCCTCTCGAGCTTGAACAGCAGTCTCATGTGCGGTACTGTATCAAAGGCTTTTTGGCAGTCCAGAAATATGCAGTCTGCCCAACCATCTCTGTCCTGTCTTATCCTCGTTATTTTATCATAGAATTCCAGAAGGTTTGTTAGGCACGATTTCCCTGTCCAGAACCCATGTTGATGTTTGTTCACAAACCTAATGTTCTCCAGGTGTGCAACCAGTCGTAGCCTAATTATTCTTTCCAGTATTTTACAGGGGATGCTTGTCAGTGATACAGGTCTGTAGTTAAGTGCCTCCTCCCTATCTCCTTTCTTGAAGATCGGCACGACATTTGCCTTCTTCCAGCAACTGGGCAATTCTCCTGACATAAGTGACTCATTAAAGATCATTGCCAGAGGCACGCTGAGGGCCTGTGCTGCTTCTTTTAGTATCCACGGTGATACTTTGTCTGGTCCAACTGCTTTAGTTGCATCTAGAGTTGTCAACTGTTTCATTACCTCCTCTGCTGTCACCTCTATATCTGATAGTCTTTCATCTAGGGTAACCCCTTCCAACAATGGGAGCTGCTCAGGCTCGGTAGTGAACACTCCATGGAAACTGGCATTCAGTGCCTCGCAGATTTCCTTGTCACTTTCAGTATATGCCCCCTCTGTCTTCCTTAGTCTTGTCACTTGGTCGTTCACCGACATTTTTCTTCTTATATGACTGTGTAGTAACTTAGGTTGTTTTTTCGCTTTGATTGCAATATCGTTCTCATAGTCCCTTTCCGATGTTCGTCTTATGTTAATGTAATCGTTCCTAGCTCTGTTGTATCTGCTTCTGTTGTCCTCTGTTCTTTGTCTTCTGTACTTCCTCCACTCCCGCCTGCTGGCCATTTTTGCTTCCTGACACTGTCTATTAAACCATGGGTTATTATATTCCCTCTTATTTTTTCCCTTTACCGTTGGTATAAACTCTCTTCGGCCTCCTGGCATTTCTGTATGACTAGGTCCATCATATCTTGGACTGTTTTTCCTCTAATTTCTTCCTCCCACTGCACTTCACCCAGATAGTCCCTCATCCTCATATAGTCCCCTTTCCTGTAGTCAGCTCTCCTTTCCCAGATCTCTTGTCCCATGGTCATAAGTTTGAATTCCATCATGTAGTCAAAGACTAGGACACAATGGTCACTGGCCCCTAGAGGTATTTCATGCTCTAAATTCTCGATATCTTCTACGTTCTGGGTGAAAATCAGGTCTAATAGGCTCGGTGCATCTCCTCCTCTTTCCCTTGTGTCTTCCTTCACATGTTGTGTCAGGAAATTCCTGTCTATAACATCTACTAATTTTGCTCCCCACGTTTCGTCCCCTCCATGGGGATTCCTTGATTCCCAATTTATCTCTCCATGATTTAGGTCCCCCATGATCAGCAGCTTCGCTCTCATTCTGTGGGCTAGTGTTGCTGCCTTCTGCAGTTCATCTATACATGCTTTGTTGTTGTCATCATACTCCTGCCTGGGTCTTCTACTGTTTGGTGGGGGATTGTAGATTACCAGGATCACAATCTTCCTCCCATCTACTGTCAGAGTTCCATGTATGAAGCTTGTGCACTCATTGGTAACTCGATTTCCCAGGTCTTCAAACTTCCATTTCCGCTTTATTAGGAGTGCTACTCCCCCTCCCTGTCTCTGTGTCCTCTCTTTTCGTATCACCTGGTACCCTTCAGGAAAGATTGCATCTGAGATGTCATTAATTTTAGTTTCCACAATTGCAACTATGTCAGGATCTGCTTCACTCACTCTTTCTTTTATCTCTTCTGCTTTATTAGATACCCCATCAGCATTGGTGTACCAAACCTTGAGATTCTTCATGGAAACTCTTGTACCAGAGTTCTCCCTTTCTCTGGGGGTCTGGGGGGATCTGGGGGATGTCTGGGGGGTGACTGGGGGCAGAGGGGATCCGGGGGATCTGGGGGGTGTCTGGGGGATGACTGGGGGCGGGGAGGGTCCGGGGGATGTCCGGGGGGATCCGGGGGGTGTCTGGGGGGGTCCGGGGGGTGTATGGGGGGTGAAAGAGTTCAGGAGGGGTGCTTGGGGGGCTACTGGGGGCTGGGCTTCTAGGAAGGTAGGTAGGAGGGTCTGGGGTAGGGCCTGGGTAGGTAGGTCTGGAGTAGGAAGGGCATACTGGGTCTGAAGATTAGGGAGGGCATAGAGGGGTTGGGAGATAGCGTAAGGTTGGGAGACAGATAGAGGTTGAGAGGTTGGGAGGGGGTAGGATAGAGGGGGTGGGGGGGACCTCCCACCTCCCTCGCAAGGGTGGGGGGTCACATGGAAGGAGAGGGGATGAGGAGGGGTGAGGGCAGGGTAGGCTTTGGGTGTTGAGGGGATGAGGTCTGGGTGGGTTCTTGGGGTTGAGGGGATGAGGTCTGGATGGGTTTTGGGGGTTGAGGGGATGAGAGCTGGGTGGGTTTTGGGGGTTGAGGGGATGAGGGCTGGACGGGTTTTGGGGGTTGAGGTGATGAGGGGGTCCTTGGAATGTGGGATGAATTTGACTCCAGTGGGGTCAGAGGGGTCAAGGGATGTGCTGGGGAGATAAGCAGGGGCGGCTGATTTGGGGAAGGGGTGACCTGAGAAGCACTTGTGAGCTGGTTAGCATGGGGTGGATTAGCACTGGGGTGTGTAGCTGCGCTCAAATGGGAAGAGTCGTATTGTTGTTTGCATGCTCTGTGGGCAATCTGTTCCTCCTTCGTCATGAATTTGTCAATAAATACGTTGTAGTAATTTTCGCTACCTCTGAGTAGGTGTTTGTGATGCAGTATGTAATCCACTGCCTCTTCGTTAGTGAACTGTACCAGGACAGGTCGTTTCCTGTTACAGTTGTATGGTCCAATGCGTCGGTGGACTTGCACCTCATTCCCTGCCATCTGGGCTCTCATGTCTCTCAAGATCCCCTGTAGTTCCAAATCCTCAATCTCCATCCTTTCCTGCCTCGATGGTGCCCTGGCTTCAAGTAATCCATGGATTATGATTGTCCTCTTTCTCAGTTCAGGGTCATGCTGGTGGCCCTCTCCCTGGCTGACCCCCACCCCTCCTACACCCGCTACTCCACCTACTACTACTCCCCCTTCCCCTGCCAAGCTTCCCTTATTCCTGCCAAATTCATTAGTAAGCCTAGATATTTCTCCTTGCCATTCTACCCTGCTCTTCCTGATTTCCTCTTGAATATAATCCATAAACTCTTGTTTGAGTCTTTGAACCTCGCCCTGTATCTTATTAAAGACTTCACTTTTAATCCCCTGGATTAGATCACCTATCCAAACATCCCTCTTCTCTACAAATTTCCCAATCATCTTCTCCACAAACCTATCTTCTTCCTCAATCATAATACTGTTGGACCTAGACACCCTTCCTGACCTAGTCATTGCTATAATGCAACCTTACCCACAGGGGTTCCAAGTATCTTACCGTCCTGCCAACACAATAGGTGAGTGAATCTCCAAGCGTCGTCCCACGTGGTGGTAGGAGGGTTGCTGCCGGGGTGAGGTCACGCGGTCAGAGGTCGGTGAGGTCTGCTCCACACTACACACTGCCACAATACTTCCTCAACTATATTGAATTACGCTATTTAAACTGTTTTTCTTCACTACCTTATGGCTCTGGCCAAAACTCAAGTTTTTTTCATTCACTTGTACACACTTTTTCACTTCGAAGTTGCCTGATTACCCCTCCCACTCCACTGGTGAACCAGGAGCTCCCAACCCACGTCTACCCAACACGATGGTCACAAGACAAGTGTGTGTGTATGTGTGTGTGTGTGTGTGTGTGTGTGTGTGTGTGTGTGTGTGTGTGTGTGTATGTGTGTGTGTATGTGTGTGTGTGTGTGTGTATGTGTGTGTGTGTGTGTGTGTATGTGTGTGTGTGTGTGTGTGTGTGTGTGTGTGTGTGTGTGTGTGTGTGTGTATGTGTGTGTGTATGTGTGTGTGTGTGTGTGTGTGTGTGTATGTGTGTATGTGTATGTGTGTGTGTGTGTGTGTGTGTGTGTGTGTGTGTGTGTGTGTGTATGTGTGTGTGTGTGTGTGTGTGTGTGTGTGTGTGTGTGTGTATGTGTGTGTGTGTGTGTGTGTGTGTGTGTGTGTGTGTGTGTGTGTGTGTGTGTGTGTGTGTGTGTGTGTGTGTGTGTGTGTGTGTGTGTGTGTGTGTGTGTGTGTGTGTGTGTGTATGTGTGTGTGTGTGTGTGTATGCGTGCGTGCGTGCGTGCGTGAGCATCAAGAATATAGCAAACATGAAAATAGGCATTGAGGCCTGACAGATGAGTGGACAGCGCTCGAGATTCGTAGTCCTAAGGTTCCGGGTTCGATCCCCGGTGGTGGCGGAATAGGCACCTAGCAGTAAATAGGTACCTGGGAATTAGACACCTGTTACGGGTTGCTTCTTGGGGATGTGTAACAAAACGGAGGCCGGGTCGAGGACCGGGCCGCGGGGACGCTAAGCCTCGAAATCACCTCAAGATAACCTCAAGATAGGCCTACTAATCAGAAAATATAAAGAACATGGAAGATAGGCCTATTAGTTATAAAATATAATAAGTGACATAAGCCTACTAGTCATAAAACAAGAGTATCGTGCTAAACAAAGCTGAGTTACTGTCATCAGTTGATGGACAATATACTCTCAACATGGGTACGTTTTCTGGAATAGAAACGACGTCAATATTGGTGTAGACTTACTCGCAGAAAATAGTAAACACAACACAGTGATCACTGTGGAGGAGCATTATACACACACGCTGCCCGTCACAAGCACCGTCACAAACGCTGTCCGTCACAAGCACCGTCACAAACGCTGCCCGTCACAAACGCTGTCCGTCACAAGCACCGTCACACACGCTGTCCGTCACAAGCACCGTCACACACGCTGTCCGTCACAAGCACCGTCACACACGCTGCCCGTCACAAGCACCGTCACACACGCTGCCCGTCACAAGCACCGTCACACACGCTGCCCATCACAAGCACCGTCACAAACGCTGTCCGTCACACACGCTGCCCGTCACAAACGCTGCCCGTCACAAGCACCGTCACAAACGCTGCCCGTCACAAGCACCGTCACAAACGCTGCCCGTCACAAGCGCTGCCCGTCACAAACGCTGCCCGTCACACACGCTGCCCGTCACAAGCACCGTCACAAACGCTGCCCGTCACAAGCACCGTCACAAACGCTGCCCGTCACAAGCACCGTCACAAACGCTGCCCGTCACAAGCACCGTCACAAACGCTGCCCGTCACAAACGCTGCCCGTCACACACGCTGCCCGTCACAAGCACCGTCACAAACGCTGCCCGTCACAAGCACCGTCACAAACGCTGCCCGTCACAAGCACCGTCACAAACGCTGCCCGTCACAAACGCTGTCCGTCACACACGCTGCCCGTCACAAGCACCGTCACAAACGCTGCCCGTCACAAGCACCGTCACAAACGCTGTCCGTCATACACGCTGCCCGTCACAAGCACCGTCACAAACGCTGTCCGTCACAAGCACCGTCACAAACGCTGTCCGTCACAAACGCTGCCCGTCACAAACGCTGTCCGTCACAAACGCTGCCCGTCACAAACGCTGTCCGTCACAAGCACCGTCACAAACGCTGTCCGTCACAAACGCTGCCCGTCACAAACGCTGTCCGTCACAAGCACCGTCACAAACGCTGCCCGTCACAAACACTGTCCGTCACACACGCTGCCCGTCACAAGCACCGTCACAAACGCTGTCCGTCACAAACGCTGCCCGTCACAAACGCTGTCCGTCACAAGCACCGTCACAAACGCTGCCCGTCACAAACACTGTCCGTCACACACGCTGCCCGTCACAAGCACCGTCACAAACGCTGCCCGTCACAAACGCTGTCCGTCACAAGCACCGTCACAAACGCTGTCCGTCACAAACGCTGGCCGTCACAAGCACCAGGGAGCATGAGAGGCACAGTTACGACGTGTTCCCTCACGCGGCAGCGACGACCACTGTCAATACCACAACTATGGTGAGACCCACACTGTGACACGTCTACTTGTTGGTGTCAACTGTGTACCAGAGCAACAGTGACTCAAGTGATCGCTGCCTAATAGGCACGGCACTCTTCTCTCTTCTGTCCCATCCCCCTTCCTCCTCTCCCATCCCGCTCAACACTTCAATATCTGTGGAAGAAAGGAGGAAGAGAAGGGGAATTGTGGAGGAGAGAGGGGATATTTTCCCTGAGACAGAGGACATGTTGGGGAGGATGAGCACCTCTAACTAACCTCCATTGATTACCCCCCCCCCCCCCCCCCGCCCGCCCGCCATCCCACTCCCTCCCCTTCTTACCATATTGGCGCCACGCCCCTCCTGCTCCAGTACACACGCACACGCGCACACTACCCACACGCGCACACTACGCACACACGCGCATATACACACACACACCGCCTCGAGTCGGAGTGGACAGCGCTCTGTGGTCGTAGTCCTATCTTGAGGTTTTCTTGAGATGATTTCGGGGCTTAGCGTCCCCGCGGCCCGGTCCTCGACCTGGCCTCCTTTTTGTTACACACCCCAAGGAATCAGCCCGTAGCAGCTGTAACTCCCAGGTACTTATTTACTGCTAGGTAACAGGGGCATCAGGGTGGAGGTGGAGCTAGGAGCCTAGCCTGACCCTGCAAGCACATCTAGGTGAGTACACAGGTGTATTTCTTTATTATTTTCTACCACAGACGTGGCCACACATTAATAATGCTAACCAGCATATATACAGTTTCTTCTGTCCTCCATGGACAGGGTGAGAGATCTGTTAAACATATAGTTCGGTGATTTATTGAACAATCAACCGCACAAGGTGATTGTAGTGCATTCAAAACGCTAATCAAACCCACATACTTAAATACATACATTTACGTATGTTCTCCATAAACAGTGTACGCGGTATGTTCTTTAATACATAATGTATTAGTGTAGTACTTGGTTGATACCTGGTTGATGGGGTTCTGGGAGTTGTTCTACTCCCCAAGCCCGGCCCGAGGCCAGGCTTGACTTGTGAGAGTTTGGTCCACCAGGCTGTTGCTTGGAGCGGCCCGCAGGCCCACAGCCCGGTTGGTCCGGCACTCCTTGGAGATACTGGTATTGGTACAGTGGACCAGTACCAAAACTGTGAGGAAATACTGAAGGAGCAGAACCTCACCACACTTAAGACACAATCGAGGAGACACGGTAACGATATGAGAGATTCTTAAGAAAATCGAAGAGGTGATAAAGAGGAAATGGTCACCATAAGGCAAGGAGTAGGAAAAAAGCTCCGGGTACAGATGCGTTACAATGATACTGTGTTATGGAGGGAGTGAATATACGGAGTGAAGGGGAGAGAGGGAGAGAGGGAGAGAGAGAGAGAGAGAGAGAGAGAGAGAGAGAGAGAGAGAGAGAGAGAGAGAGAGAGAGAGAGAGAGAGAGAGAGAGAGAGAGAGAGAGGGGGAAAAGAGAGAGAGAGAGAGAGAGAGAGAGAGAGAGAGAGAGAGAGAGAGAGAGAGAGAGAGAGAGAGAGAGAGAGAGAGAGAGAGAGAGAGAGAGGGGGGGGGGGGGAGCACAAAAATCTATTAATGGAAGCCTCATGTTTTTACGAAACTGTTGCGTGGAATGCACGTGAAAAATTATTTTCATCTAAAAAGGGCATGAAAGGCAATTTTGGTGGGGGCATAAAATAAGATAAAGGCCGACGATTCAGAGGTGCGAGGAGAGGTGGGGAGGAGGGCAGCAGCTGCCAGCCTCACGCCACCAAATATGTCAACACACCTGACTACACTACAGGTCCACCACGACCACCTGCCACCCACACCATCTGGGAGCCTGCACAACTGAGGTAAAAGTTTCGCCAACTTCCTCCAGGAATTTGGGCCCCAAGTTCATCAAAACAACAAGAGACCCAAAGGCTGCCAACTACAATTGTTTAGCACAATAGGGTGGTGATCCAGAGAGGAAGAGCCAACCGCTGCTACCTTGCCTAACATGACAAGTGTATAAATATGTGAAGCTCTATAACAAAGGGGACGTTAATACGTTGCTAAATATATAAACACAAAATATAGCACTTAATAATGTATATAAATTGGATAGGTTTAGATTAAGGAAAGAGCTGGGAAGATAATTGCTTTTAAATAAGGTGATTAATCTATAAACAAAAATTACCGGGTAAAACAAATTAAAGATGTGAAAACCCATGATTTTCTCTAGGGGAGGTTAAACCTATTTCTGAATGGGTTTGAGTTGATATAAGCAGGAGCTGCATCGTATAGTTTTCAGTTGCATATTGGCTTGGGGACCATTCAACCTTGTTGGCATTTGTGTTGCTCGCGTGGCTCCACCAAGTGAGATGGTTCATGAAATATCTATGTCCAAGTTGGCCACCGAGCGCTGTCGGGTCTTGGATAAATAGTCTCACGACTACCAAGATTTTTGTAGTCATGTGGTCTAGCGGTTAAAGAACCAGATACGCCATAGTGCTGCTCCTGGCTGCCTGGGTTCGAATCCTTCTGGGGTGTGGAATTTTCAGTTTATATATATATATATATATATATATATATATATATATATATATATATATATATATATATATATATATATATATATATATATATATATATTCACAAAAACACTGATCTAAGTATGCGGAAAAGTCACATTTGAAGAATTAGAGAATGCTGTAAGCGTTTTCAGCTCAATTGGCCTTCATCAGAGCAAGATAGTGGGGGGGGGGGGGGGAAGATGATTGATGAAGATTAAGCCACCCAAGAGGTAACACGGGCATGAATAGCCCGTAAAGGAGGGAAGGTTTAGTGGGCAAATCATACAGTCAGTCCCCAGTGGGAGACAGGTCACCTGACCACCAGGAAATGGGGATGAAACCATACTTTTATTAAGGAGAAAGGGGGCGGGGGGGGGGGGGGGGAAGAGAAAGAGGAAGGAAGAACAAAGAAAGGAAGATAGCGTGAACAAATGTTCTTTCCTCTCATCAAAAACACAAGAGAATATCGTTTAATATAAAAGTGCCGCCGGTCAAAAAAAACAAAAAACGTGGTAAATGAATGTTACATTGTACTGACGCGGTATATTGTAGTTTATATGGGGGTCTAGTCTGTATATGTCAGGGCTTACATTAGGGATGCTGTCACGTTGTTCACGGCTGACTCAATAAAATTTCGTTCAAAGAAACCCTTACTTAAGAACATAAGAATAAAAGTAACTGCAGCAGGCCTATTGGCCCATACGAGGCAGCTCCCATTTATAACCACCCCATCCCACTCACGTACATGTCCAACCCACGCTTGAAACAATCAAGGGACCCCACCACGCTACGCGGTAATTGGTTCCACAAATAAACAACCCTGTTACCGAACCAGTATTTACCCAGATCTTTCCTAAATTTAAACTTATCCAATTTATACCCATTGTTTCGTGCCAAATGCATTACTTTTAACAATACATTTGGGCCCTCTGAAGTCGATAGAATGATCACATCAACTGGAATGTGAATACAATGCACTAGAGAGCTGGGCTGTACGAATAGCATAAGAGATGGTTTAAACGTGAGGAAAGATATTTACCAGTTTTGTTGATATAAACAATACACCCGCCATGCCAGGGATGGAGCACACACAACCCGCTACAGATGGGGCACAGTTCTTAATTAAAATGTACTTAACTGTGTTATTATTTTTGAACACTGGGTTAACATTAAGGGTTGTAAGGGCTGGGGCAGGTTTTGGTAGTCCTTCAAAATACGATACAACCAGTTTTATTTTTTTAGTTCCGGTTTAAACTTGGGAGTACGTTTACAACACGTCCATTTAGCTCCCACAAACGCAACACCCAAGAAAGATTTGGGATATTTTAACTTCCTCCCAATTTCATATATTTTCGGTATTTCTTCATAACAAAATTCCGGGCTGCAAATTCTTAGAGCACTGAGAAACAATTTTTTTTTTCATGAGCCACAATCAGAGCAAGAGCCATACTTGGTGCACCGCGCCTGACCCCACAACACTCTTGTGGTCAAGAGTGTTGTGATGCACGCTGGCGTGGGGAGTATTGAGCGTGGACACCTGTACAGCAGCACAGGTCACAGCACCGCTCCTGTGCCAGGTACGTCCACTACGGGCTCACCATATACTGCTACTTGGGGAATTTTGTTCCAAGAAGCTGAACCTAAAACAACATCCTGTATACCAGACTGAAGGCTGATAGGCACGTACAGGTAAATACAATAAGCACTACGTCTCACCACGTAGTGCTTATTCTATTATATATATATATATATATATATATATATATATATATATATATATATATATATATATATATATATATATATATATATTGCGTTTCATCTTTAACCAACACCTATGTTGATTTCGGTGCCGCACAGGCAGGAGGTGCTGTGAATCACCGGGAAGCAGCCAAGTCACGTAAATACAGAGACCTTGATCAATACTACAATTTTGTCCCCATTGCCTCAGAGGCACCAAGGGGGACTTTTATCCCAGGCACCAAGTGCCTGGGATAAAAGTGCTGCTAGTTATTTTAAGGAGTTGGGGTCCAAGCTAATTGAAACAACTAGAGACCCTAGAGTCGCCAGTTTTCTCTTTCAGCGCCTTAGTGTGGCGATCCAGAGAGGAAATGCTCACTGCATCCATGGTTCCTGCCCGCCATCTGAGGAGCTAGAGGAGCTATACAACTTGTGACAAGCAGCCTTGTACCCTGCATGTAACCAATGTTGTAACCCTTTTTGTGTAATGAAATTTTAAAATAAAGTTAAATATCTATACAGACATACAAAAAGAATAGGGGTGGTAGTAGAAGAAAATATCAAAGTTCCCGCAGCCTCTCCGAGACACAAACCAGGGTTTTACACAACTCCCCTATTGACATAGCTCGAGTGCATGGGGGAGTTGTGTAAAACAATATCAAAGTGTTCAGTGAGGATCCACAAAGTCTTCTGAGTACTCTTTATTTTCTCCTCCGAGGCTATGGGTCCCTATACTTGCACCAGAGGTGGTACCCCTTATACATACATATTATATATATATATGCGAACAAGCCTGAATGGTCCCCAGGACAATATGCAACTGAAAATATATATATATATATATATATATATATATATATATATATATATATATATAAATATATATATATATATATATATATATATATATATATATATAAATATATATATATATATATATATATATATATATATATATATATCTGAAAACTCACACCCCAGAAGTGACTCGAACCCATACTCCCACAACTGGTATGTACAGGGACGCCTTAATCCGCTTGACCATCACGACCGGACATAAGGAAGTGATAGCCGAGGCTATATGAACCACTTCCCCGCCGGCACTCGGATGGTAATCTTGGGCATAGCATTTTATCAAATCACCTCATTCTTTGGGGCACACGTGAGGAACACAAATGCAAATGTTTGCATTTGCAGTTGCATTTGTGTTCCTCACGTGTGCCCCAAAGAATGAGGTGATTTGATAAAATGCTATGCCCAAGATTACCATCCGAGTGCCGGCGGGGAAGTGGTTCATATAGCCTCGGCTATCACTTCCTTATGTCCGGTCGTGATGGTCAAGCGGATTAAGGCGTCCCTGTACATACCAGTTGTGGGAGTATGGGTTCGAGTCACTTCTGGGGTGTGAGTTTTCAGTTGTATATAGTCCTGGGGACCATTCAGGCTTGTTTGCATATATATATATATATATATATATATATATATATAATTGATAAAATGGAAGGGAGGTGGAGATTGGGATGAACACGAGGAAAGAGGAAACAGGTGTTGCGTGTAAGGTGAGAGAGTGGGAGGAACTAGAGGGGGAACACTGGAGGCTACACCAGCGGTGCTCTACAACCTGCCTTCACCACAACCTTCCTGCTCCATCACAACCTTCCCTACAACATTATAGTAACTTCAGGTTTACTACCATGTGGTGCGGGCTGAAGGTCATGTTGAGTGGCCCACTCCCCCGAGGCCACACTCTCCCGAGGCCACACTCCCCCGAGGCCACACTCCCCCGAGGCCACACTCCCCCGTGGCCACACTCCCCCGAGGCCACACTCCCCCGAGGCCACACTCCCCCGAGGCCACACTCCCCCGTGGCCACACTCCCCCGTGGCCACACTCCCCCGAGGCCACACTCCCCCGAGGCCACACTCCCCCGTGGCCACACTCCCCCGAGGCCACACTCCCCCGAGGCCACACTCCCCCGAGGCCACACTCCCCCGTGGCCACACTCCCGCGAGGCCACACTCCCCCGTGGCCACACTCCCGAGGCCACACCCCCGTGGCCACACTCCCCGAGGCCACACTCCCCCGAGGCCACACTCCCCCGAGGCCACACTCCCCGAGGCCACACTCCCCCGAGGCCACACTCCCCCGAGGCCACACTCCCCCGTGGCCACACTCCCCCGAGGCCACACTCCCCCGTGGCCACACTCCCTCGAGGCCACACTCCCCCGAGGCCACACTCCCGAGGCCACACTCCCCCGAGGCCACACTCCCGAGGCCACACTCCCCCGAGGCCACACCCCCGTGGCCACACTCCCCGAGGCCACACTCCCCCGTGGCCACACTCCCCCGAGGCCACACTCCCCCGAGGCCACACTCCCCCGAGGCCACACTCCCCCGAGGCTACACTCCCCCGAGGCCACACTCCCCCGTGGCCACACTCCCCCGTGGCCACACTCCCCCGAGGCCACACTCCCCCGAGGCCACACTCCCCCGTGGCCACACTCCCCCGAGGCCACACTCCCCCGAGGCCACACTCTCCCGAGGCCACACTCCCCCGAGGCCACACTCCCCCGTGGCCACACTCCCCCGTGGCCACACTCCCCCGAGGCCACACTCCCCCGTGGCCACACTCCCCCGAGGCCACACCCCCGTGGCCACACTCCCCGAGGCCACACTCCCCCGAGGCCACACTCCCCCGAGGCCACACTCTCCCGAGGCCACACTCCCCCGAGGCCACACTCCCCCGAGGCCACACTCCCCCGAGACCACACCCCCGTGGCCACACTCCCCGAGGCCACACTCCCCCGAGGCCACACTCCCCCGAGGCCACACTCCCCCGTGGCCACACTCCCCCGAGGCCACACTCCCCCGAGGCCACACTCCCCCGTTGCCACACTCCCTCGAGGCCACACTCCCCCGAGGCCACACTCCCCCGAGGCCACACTCCCCCGTGGCCACACTCCCCCGAGGCCACACCCCCGTGGCCACACTCCCCGAGGCCACACTCCCCCGAGGCCACACTCCCCCGAGGCCACACTCTCCCGAGGCCACACTCCCCCGAGGCCACACTCTCCCGAGGCCACACTCCCCCGAGGCCACACTCCCCCGAGGCCACACTCCCCCGTGGCCACACTCCCGAGGCCACACTCCCCCGTGGCCACAATCCCGAGGCCACACTCCCCCGAGGCCACACTCCCGAGGCCACACTCCCCGAGGCCACACTCCCCCGAGGCCACACTCTCCCGAGGCCACACTCCTTCGAGGCCACACTCTCCCGAGGCCACACTCCCCCGAGGCCACACTCCCCCGAGGCCACACTCCCCCGAGGCCACACTCCCCCGAGGCCACACTCCCCCGAGGCCACACTCTCCCGAGGCCACACTCCCCCGAGGCCACACTCCCCCGAGGCCACACTCCCCCGAGGCCACACTCCCCCGAGGCCACACTCCCCCGTGGCCACACTCCCGAGGCCACACTCCCCCGAGGCCACACCCCCGTGGCCACACTCCCCGAGGCCACACTCCCCCGTGGCCACACTCCCGAGGCCACACTCCCCCGAGGCCACACCCCCGTGGCCACACTCCCCGAGGCCACACTCCCCCGAGGCCACACTCCCCCGTGGCCACACTCCCGAGGCCACACTCCCCCGAGGCCACACCCCCGTGGCCACACTCCCCGAGGCCACACTCCCCCGAGGCCACACTCCCCCGAGGCCACACTCCCCGAGGCCACACTCCCCGAGGCCACACTCCCCGAGGCCACACTCTCCCGAGGCCACACTCCCCCGAGGCCACACTCCCCCGAGGCCACACTCCCCCGAGGCCACACTCTCCCGAGACCACACTCTCCCGAGGCCACACTCCCCCGTGGCCACACTCCCGAGGCCACACTCCCCCGAGGCCACACCCCCGTGGCCACACTCCCCGAGGCCACACTCCCCCGAGGCCACACTCCCCGAGGCCACACTCCCCGAGGCCACACTCCCCCGAGGCCACACTCCCCCGAGGCCACACTCCCCCGAGGCCACACTCCCCCGAGGCCACACTCCCCCGAGGCCACACTCTCCCGAGGCCACACTCTCCCGAGGCCACACTCCCCGAGGCCACACTCTCCCGAGGCCACACTCCCCCGAGGCCACACTCCCTCGAGGCCACACTCCCCGAGGCCACACTCTCCCGAGGCCACACTCCCCCGAGGCCACACTCCCCCGAGGCCACACTCCCTCGAGGCCACACTCCCCCGAGGCCACACTCTCCCGAGGCCACACTCCCCCGAGGCCACACTCTCCCGAGGCCACACTCCCCCGAGGCCACACTCCCCCGAGACCACACTCCCTCGAGGCCACACTCCCCCGAGGCCACACTCTCCCGAGGCCACACTCCCCCGAGGCCACACTCCCCCGAGACCACACTCCCTCGAGGCCACACTCCCCCGAGGCCACACTCCCCCGAGGCCACACTCCGCCAACAATATAATACATAGTTCATGTTCCCCCCAGGTAACGTTCTCATGGGACAATAAACGTTCCACCCCAGATAACGGTCTCATGGGACAAAATAAACGTTCCACCCCAGATAACGTTCTCATGGGACAAAATAAACGTTCCTCCCCAGATAACGTTCTCATGGGACAAAATAAACGTTCCTCCCCAGATAACGTTCACGTGGGCGAGATGTGTGAGCAAGGTGGGGAAGTGTTACTAAACAACACGTACTGTACAGTACAGTAATGAAGACGCTGGCCAGGAGCCCCCGAGACAGAGACAGACAGACACAGACACCATTGATGGCACCAACGCACCTTTAACCAGAGCGGCTCAGCGGAGCCGGTAAAATGCACCCTCATGGCTTCCTAAGAATCACCTCCATATTCCCATTCTTACTGGTCAAGGCGTTCCTGTGGCCCTTCTTACTGGTCAAGGTGTTCCTGCGGCCATTCTTGCTGGTCAAGGTGTTCCTGCGGCCATTCTTACTGGTCAAGGTGTTCCTGCGGCCATTCTTACTGGTCAAGGTGTTCCTGCAGCCATTCTTGCTGGTCAAGGTGTTCCTGCGGCCATTCTTGCTGGTCAAGGTGTTCCTGCGGCCATTCTTGCTGGTCAAGGTGTTCCTGCAGCCATTCTTGCTGGTCAAGGTGTTCCTGCGGCCATTCTTACTGGTCAAGGTGTTCCTGCAGCCATTCTTACTGGTCAAGGCGTTCCTGCGGCCATTCTTACTGGTCAAGGTGTTCCTGTGGCCATTCTTGCTGGTCAAGGCGTTCCTGCGGCCATTCTTACTGGTCAAGGCGTTCCTGCGGCCATTCTTACTGGTCAAGGCGTTCCTGCGGCCATTCTTACTGGTCAAGGCGTTCCTGCGGCCATTCTTACTGGTCAAGGTGTTCCTGCGGCCATTCTTACTGGTCAAGGCGTTCCTGCGGCCATTCTTGCTGGTCAAGGCGTTCCTGCGGCCATTCTTACTGGTCAAGGCGTTCCTGCGGCCATTCTTACTGGTCAAGGCGTTCCTGCGGCCATTCTTACTGGTCAAGGTGTTCCTGCGGCCATTCTTACTGGTCAAGGCGTTCCTGCGGCCATTCTTGCTGGTCAAGGCGTTCCTGCGGCCATTCTTACTGGTCAAGGCGTTCCTGCGGCCATTCTTACTGGTCAAGGTGTTCCTGCAGCCATTCTTACTGGTCAAGGCGTTCCTGCAGCAATTCTTACTGGTCAAGGCATTCCTTCGGCCATTCTTACTGGTCAAGGCGTTCCTGCAGCCATTCTTACTGGTCAAGGCGTTCCTGCAGCCATTCTTACTGGTCAAGGTGTTCCTGTGGCCATTCTTACTGGTCAAGGCGTTCCTGCGGCCATTCTTACTGGTCAAGGCGTTCCTGCGGCCATTCTTACTGGTCAAGGTGTTCCTGTGGCCATTCTTGCTGGTCAAGGCGTTCCTGCAGCCAATCTTACTGGTCAAGGCGTTCCTGCGGCCATTCTTACTGGTCAAGGCGTTCCTGTGGCCATTCTTGCTGGTCAAGGTGTTCCTGCGGCCATTCTTACTGGTCAAGGTGTTCCTGCGGCCATTCTTACTGGTCAAGGTGTTCCTGCGGCCATTCTTACTGGTCAAGGTGTTCCTGCGGCCATTCTTACTGGTCAAGGTGTTCCTGTGGCCATTCTTGCTGGTCAAGGCGTTCCTGCGGCCATTCTTACTGGTCAAGGCGTTCCTGCGGCCATTCTTACTGGTCAAGGCGTTCCTGCGGCCATTCTTACTGGTCAAGGCGTTCCTGCGGCCATTCTTACTGGTCAAGGTGTTCCTGCGGCCATTCTTACTGGTCAAGGCGTTCCTGCGGCCATTCTTGCTGGTCAAGGCGTTCCTGCGGCCATTCTTACTGGTCAAGGCGTTCCTGCGGCCATTCTTACTGGTCAAGGCGTTCCTGCGGCCATTCTTACTGGTCAAGGTGTTCCTGCGGCCATTCTTACTGGTCAAGGCGTTCCTGCGGCCATTCTTGCTGGTCAAGGCGTTCCTGCGGCCATTCTTACTGGTCAAGGCGTTCCTGCGGCCATTCTTACTGGTCAAGGTGTTCCTGCAGCCATTCTTACTGGTCAAGGCGTTCCTGCAGCAATTCTTACTGGTCAAGGCATTCCTTCGGCCATTCTTACTGGTCAAGGCGTTCCTGCAGCCATTCTTACTGGTCAAGGCGTTCCTGCAGCCATTCTTACTGGTCAAGGTGTTCCTGTGGCCATTCTTACTGGTCAAGGCGTTCCTGCGGCCATTCTTACTGGTCAAGGCGTTCCTGCGGCCATTCTTACTGGTCAAGGTGTTCCTGTGGCCATTCTTGCTGGTCAAGGCGTTCCTGCAGCCAATCTTACTGGTCAAGGCGTTCCTGCGGCCATTCTTACTGGTCAAGGCGTTCCTGTGGCCATTCTTGCTGGTCAAGGTGTTCCTGCGGCCATTCTTACTGGTCAAGGTGTTCCTGCGGCCATTCTTACTGGTCAAGGTGTTCCTGCGGCCATTCTTACTGGTCAAGGTGTTCCTGCGGCCATTCTTACTGGTCAAGGCGTTCCTGTGGCCATTCTTGCTGGTCAAGGTGTTCCTGCGGCCATTCTTACTGGTCAAGGTGTTCCTGCGGCCATTCTTACTGGTCAAGGTGTTCCTGCGGCCATTCTTACTGGTCAAGGTGTTCCTGCGGCCATTCTTGCTGGTCAAGGTGTTCCTGCGGCCATTCTTGCTGGTCAAGGTGTTCCTGCGGCCATTCTTACTGGTCAAGGTGTTCCTGCGGCCATTCTTACTGGTCAAGGTGTTCCTGCGGCCATTCTTACTGGTCAAGGTGTTCCTGAGGCCATTCTTGCTGGTCAAGGTGTTCCTGCGGCCATTCTTACTGGTCAAGGTGTTCCTGAGGCCATTCTTGCTGGTCACAGCAAGAATGTCACAGTCTGTCTCTATTCTTACCATAACGCCCCAGTTTCTCTGACTCTTTAATTACATTATTACAAAGGAGAAAAGATTAAGATGAGAAGATATGAGAGAAACAGAGAGTTTGAGACTAAAAGAAGGAGATAGAAAGAGAAAACACACTAAGACAGAAAATAAAGACTGCGACAGTAAAAAAAACCATTGCCAGAAAACAAAAGACAGTCGTTGACAGAAATAAAGACTAAGAAAGAGAAACAAAAGCTAAGACACTGAGAAACGACCGAAAAAGAGATGTAAAAGGCTAAGACATTGAAACTTAAAACATAGAGAGGATAAAGAAGGAGGAAAGGTAAGGTACAAGACTATACTAGATTAAGAGAAAAAAGGGAAGGATAAAAGAGAAGGTAAACCTAAATCAAATATTTAACACAACACACACGGAAAAATTGTATGAATTTATTTCAACAAAACTATATATGTAAGGTTAGGTTAAAGATCTTATATTCAACAATTATGGTCTAACACATACATAAACACCACAACTTTAACAAATACATGTTGAAATGGTTAAATACCTCATCTTAAAAAAAAAACACTTGAAATGCATAAACATCTTTCTTAAACAATATTCCTTGAAATGCATAAACACCTATTTGAGCAGTTAACCCTTCAAATGAATAAATTACCCATATATAACAAATATTGCTTGATAATGCTTAAATACCCTAATCTTAACCATATACCCCCCCTTGAAACGGATAAGCACCATATCTTTAACAAATACCCCTTGAAATGCATTCACACCATATATAACAATTAACCATTTAAAATGAAGCAAAATGTATATGAAACACATAAGGAAAACGTAAATGATCTGAAGAAAACGCATATGTATATGATTAGATGATAAAAGTAAAAATAAAGTGTATTAAGACTAGATGTTGTAAAATAGACTTTCCTATATATTATCTGAACAGAATGAGTAAATATATAATAAGTGAAGGTTATGTGTGGTGTGATAAGATAAGATGTACACAAAATGCTAGGTGGGAAGTGTACAAGTAAGATATATGGTGTGAAACATAGTCAAACACTGATAACATGCTGGTCTTAATATCCTTACATTGAGTTGATAGAACGTTTTACTCATTTATACACGTTGCATAAGTTTATTACTACATAAAGTTGTATATGTTTAGGTTTATATAATACTTACAGTTGATTGTGACAAGACAATGACCTGTCTTTGTAAGTTTTATTACTACCTAAAAGCAATGATAAGTTTAAAATAGGAAAAAGGTTTAACTGACTTTTCATTTATTGAATGATTAACTATGTTAAGAGTGAGAGTTTATTTAATGCACCAAGAACATCTAAAGAGTAAATCTTTCATATAAAATGCTGTTAGAGAATGCAAAATGATAATTAAATTATAACAGTATTATTATTGTCTTGGAGGGATTCTTTATGTGCACGAAGATGAGATGTGAGAAACATTTGAAGCATAAAGATGTCTTAGTAAGTACAAATGTTAATTAAAAGATTTTGGAACGTGTTATTGCTGACTTGGAGAGAAACTTTAAATGCTGAAGATGGTAGAGTATCTTTTATAAGTAAATACATCACAGTGAGAGATTTCTTGGGCTTTAAAATTGTCTTTAATGATTCTGAGAATAGCTTTTGATAGTGTGAATAGTGTTTGTTGACTTTGTGTATATTCTTAATGTCTATGAAAATAACTTTTTATGACATGAATAGTATTTTGATGACTCTGAGCGTGACATTGGAGAATAAAGATGACATAAAAGTAACATTCAATGTGCAAAGATGTTTCAGAGATATATTTTAGTTAAGAAATGATTCAAAGAAGAATTACCTATTTTCAGTAGTACGAAGTGAAATGATAATTAAGAAACATTGAGAAAAGATTGTCTTAGTAAATATGTAACTGCATAAAGCATTCATTTGTTTAAGAACATAGATGGTATGAAATAATGAGTTGATAAGCGTAACATAGTTACAATAATGTACCTTGTCAATTTAATTTTGGTGAATGGATAAATAAAATACTTTGCAACTAAAATATATACAATTTGAACTAACTAACAAAATCAATTTGATGATAAACAATAATGCTGCTGATAATACGTAACAATGAACTAGTCACTGAATGGAAGAAACAACAAAAACTTGACATTCTGAAAACGTGTCACTAAGCAAAAAAAAAAAAAAAAATCAAAATTGTCACTGCAAAAACTAAAGTCACTAAAAATATCTTGTTACTCTGGAAAAACTAAGTCACTGCAAAAACTGATTTTGCCAAAAAAAATTGTCACTGCAAACTCACTGCAAAAACTCGTTACTTTGCAAAAATAAGTTGCTATGCAAAAATACTTGTCACTGCAAAAACTAAGTCACTGCATGAACTATGAAGATATGATAGAATATAGTGTGCTCTAGGAAGATCGATATGATTAGACACTGATGTGAGTCAGTCTGCATACTACATAGTAGACTAAAAACAATAATAATAAGAATGGATGTATACCTCACCAGTAAAAGCTTGAGAATTGTATGGAATGGGAACAGATTTTTTAGACCAGTATGCAATGTGAATGCCCCCATATGCGGGGATAGCCAAGTACTGATAGGTCAGTACTCTCACTCATCTACGCTCACCCCACCGACTCATACATCTGCTCACTGCATTCCTGGTCAGTCTTGCACCACCCTCCATGACAGCCGCACGCTCGCTCACTCACTACACGCGAAATAAACGATCTTGAGCAATATGTTTGGAAAGCACAGACAGGCAAGTACACACAGATGAATGACACACTGCACACAGGCTCATCCACACTTATGTATGGGTGCTTGCACACTATTATCTCACTCTCGCGCTTATCTGTGCACTCTCCAATTTTTCTTCTCTCACACTCTTCACATGCAGAAATAGTCTGACTTATGCAAAATCAGCACATAACATGGAGTACAAACAGTGAATCTTTCATGCTTAAATATCAATGTTGAAAGATATAGAACAATAGACTTTTGTAATATTTATAAGACATAAAATACAGCGACGGGTAGTGTTTGTCTTATGAGTAAGGTCTCGTAGATTATATGATACAATACAGATGGGTGGTTGTAGGATGGAGTAGTAAAGCCGATAAAGATGACTTAGTTGACTGATACTATATAAACAGTAAAGAGTCTGAAAGAATGAGATGTAATATTTATAACTCATAATACACAACGCTGAGTTGGAGATTTGTTTATAAAGATAACTGAGTTATTTCTCAGTAAAATGACTTGGTAAAATATTGATAATATGTCTCTGTTGACTAATTATTACTCTTCCATTCAATTCCAATTTGAATGGAATGTATGGTTGGGAGGGGGGGGGGGGCGGAGGTCAAGCGAGCTCATTTGCGGTGGAAGGTGAAGGCTGATTGGTGTCTGGGACATGGAGGCTGCGGCAGGTGGTGACTAGTAGAACTGGCAGGTGGTGCTGGTGGTAAGTGTCCATAGCAAACGAAAAAGAGTTTACTATATAAAAAATACCAAACCCGGGTTCTCTCTCATACCACCTGGTATGGAATATTATGATCCAGAATGTTCTATCTACACATGGGAGAGTGAGAGGTGGAACCACAGGTTGGGACCTGACCCAAGCACATGGTCGAATCCCCTGGGGGGATTGGCGGTGGAAATAACTGGCGCCTTTGTTCACAGTTTTGTATAATGAATTATTCCACATTATTCAGTAATTTTGAGAAATTAGTCTTCATTCAAACTTTATAGTATTACTGTTTATAGTATCGAGAGGATCCTAATTGTCAGGATAATGAGTTAAGTCACCATCAGTGACGTCACTAGCGGGACTAGTCTCTGCCGCGCAATCATTTGGCCGACCTGAGGTCACAAGGGTCACCAAAGCTCCATATTTTTGGTATTTTCTCGAAGGTCAAATAGCCATTTTGTAATCGGAAATAGCTCTTCCCTAGATGCTTGTGTAATTAACTTCAGTTAAAAGAATTCAACCAATCTGGGTCATTCAGTACAACAGAGATTAGTTGTTCAACTTAAACCCTACGAGTAACTTAGTAAACTAGGCAGAAGAATACCCTGCTCTGGCTTCTGTGTAGAGTAGAGCAAGGGAAAGACAGTGTGGTACAAGGAACGACTCGAGAAGGTGGCCACTCCACCTCTCCCCAAGATAAGCAGTCCACTGAGCTGGTCGCCTAAAAAGGTAGAGTTGTTAAGAGTTTGGTATAGGGAAATAGGTCATCTCATTGCCGGTTCATGTAGGAAGTGTTCAACCAGGGAGTGCTTTGATTTAGATTTTGTTTAGTTTTGAATAAACTATTTAGCTAGTAAATTGTCTTTTTATTAATTTCCATTTTTTGTAAAATTTATTTACATTGTCCGAGACCACGTGGGGTCCAAGAGGCCGAGTTGAGTTGGGCCGCAGATTCTAACACCAAGTAAGAATTCATTGTCCCTTTGATTTCTAATAATTCCACACAACGTAAAATTCAACCCTCCCATATATTACTAGTGGGGATCAAGCCCCCAAGGTTTATTGGTTAGCATGATCGATCCAGACCTCGATTATTGCTCAGTGGTAATGGTCTGGTGGTGGCAGGGCAAGGCGATTCTAGAGT
The DNA here is from genome assembly GCF_040958095.1 of Procambarus clarkii. NCBI lineage: Eukaryota > Metazoa > Arthropoda > Malacostraca > Decapoda > Cambaridae > Procambarus > Procambarus clarkii. Next base: position 24,248,524 of record NC_091193.1, read on the forward strand.
TTTGCTAGAAGTCTGTTTTCACGTCATAAGGGTTGTAGAATCTTAAGCCGGTCAAACAGTTTAAGACCACGTGGCGTGGGGTCGGCTCAAGTATAGCTCTGGAGTCCCTTGGTTTGAGTAAGTGAGTAAAGAATATGGACAGGGTGAAGGTAAAAGAAGATTAAAAGTAAGAACGAACAACACCCATGTTACAATGTGGTGAGGGTTGTGTCTCTCACAAGGTGTGGGTTGTCTCTCTCTCTCTCTCTCTCACAAGGTGAGGGTTGTGTCTCTCACAAGGTGTGGGTTGTCTCTCTCTCTCTCTCTCTCTCACAAGGTGAGGGTTGTGTATCTCACAAGGTGTGGGTTGTCTCTCTCTCTCTCTCTCACAAGGTGAGGGTTGTGTCTCTCACAAGGTGTGGGTTGTCTCTCTCTCTCTCTCTCTCACAAGGTGAGGGTTGTGTCTCTCACAAGGTGTGGGTTGTCTCTCTCTCTCTCTCTCACAAGGTGAGGGTTGTGTCTCTCACAAGGTGTGGGTTGTCTCTCTCTCTCTCTCTCTCTCACAAGGTGAGGGTTGTGTATCTCACAAGGTGTGGGTTGTCTCTCTCTCTCTCTCTCTCACAAGGTGAGGGTTGTGTCTCTCACAAGGTGTGGGTTGTCTCTCTCTCTCTCTCTCTCACAAGGTGAGGGTTGTGTCTCTCACAAGGTGTGGGTTGTCTCTCTCTCTCTCTCACAAGGTGAGGGTTGTGTATCTCACCACTCAAGGCAAGGTAATCTCAAGGTAACCACCGCATCCGGGTTGCATGACGCCAATCGTATCGAAGTTTACTACATACAAAATACAACTGTTTAAACAACTAAGATCACCACGAGGTGGGTATGGGGTACATAATAAAGAAGTCATTTTTTTCATTTTAAATTTTGCCCCGAGGGGAGAGTTTATTGGAAGAAGACATTGAATCATCTTCGCCCGAGAGCGAGAGCTGCGCAGCTGGGGGGTCATGCGCGTGTTGCACGTACCCCCCCCCCCCATGCACGGACACCCATCACACATGTGTCATCCATCTGTCTTCTTATTCTCAGAATGGAGAGGGCACCTTCGTCGACGTCAAACTCAAGGTAACAGGTCACCCACACAGCTCATGCATGCGCCTTCATGATTAGCAGGCGATTAATCACGCTCAACTGTCAGTCATCAATCTCCGCTGATGGAGGGGACGGTCTACGTCCTACTTTTCCCTACTACTGTTAACTAGTGCAGCGCGCATCAGAGAGACCAACCTCACCCTGTATCGTCAGGGTGAGGTGGTCCGCACAAAAATCTGGACATTATTTGCATTTTTCGTTTTATTAATAATAAAACAAAATAATATTCTAAGAAAATCTTATATTCTGAAGGTATTATTTTATTTGTTTATTGTATGTAACTGTATTTTTTTGAACTGTTATATTTATTGGCATCAAATTGTTTGACTTTAATAACTATCATTTCTTGTTTGGTTTCAGATTCGAATGCAATAAACTCATAATGAGTGAAAACAAACAAAGGAATATTTTACATTTCTTTAGCAGTACAAAAAGACAATGTAACTAATGATAATAGTAACAATAGTAATACGTGTACTTGACTTAAACGTGTCAAGCTGATCAATGGTTCAGAGCCTCCTCAGTCCTTGTCAGCTACCATTAGCAAGAACATTCTAACTGGAGGCCGAGAGAAGAAAATACTCAAAATATCAAGACAATATGATTCGAACTACTCGAAATTTGGATATATTCAAGACCCTGGTAGTGAGCTGCATCATCCACGGCCGCTCTGTGTTGTGAGTTTATCCCATCATGCCACGAAACCTTCCACACCCCATAGACACTGGCCATCACAACACCAGGATGTAGCTAGGAAACTTTAGTGGTCCGCGGGATTTAAAATTATGAATTTAGTAGTCCGTGAGCTCCGACAGGTTGGCCAGGGCCTGCACCTTCACCAGGGCCCTCACCTTTACCAGGGCCCTCATCTTCACCAGGGCCCTCACCTTCATCAGGGCCCTCATCTTCACCAGGGCCCTCATCTTCACCAGGGCCCTCACCTTCATCAGGGCCCCTCACCTTCACCAGGACCCTCATCTTCACCAGGGCCCTCATCTTCACCAGGGCCCTCACCTTCATCAGGGCCCTCATCTTCACCAGGGCCCTCATCTTCACCAGGGCCCTCATCTTCACCAGGGCCCTCATCTTCACCAGGGCCCTCACCTTCACCAGGGCCCTCATCTTCACCAGGGCCCTCACCTTCACCAGGGCCCTCACCTTCACCAGGGCCCTCATCTTCACCAGGGCCCTCACCTTCATCAGGGCCCTCATCTTCACCAGGGCCCTCATCTTCACCAGGGCCCTCATCTTCACCAGGGCCCTCACCTTCACCAGGGCCCTCATCTTCACCAGGGCCCTCATCTTCACCAGGGCCCTCACCTTCACCAGGGCCCTCACCAGTGGTAGAAATTGATATGGGTGTTTCATTAGCAGTGACAAAGAGAATACTTAAACAAATATCTAATGAAGATCTCACCGACTTAACAAATTCACAAAGACCTGAAAGTTGTAGCATTAAATATTATGATAGATATCGTGAGGAGACATTCACATATGGGACTAAGGGAACAAGAACCCGGCAATGTGATGTATAATATAGTGGCCAGAATACGCCTGGGATATAGACGTATCTGGCAGCTCTCTCAAAACCCAAATGTCGAGTACACAATGTGTCAACGTTGTGAAAGAGAAAACATGCACTCTCTTGAACATTATATTGTAGAATGTCCCATATTGACTGACTTTCGCCCTCCTGGGCTAAGGTATGCTGAACTGTGTAATTACTATACGAGTACTGGAACACTTGATGATATATTGGAATTATACCCAAGATTGACCATGTAATGTATCAATTATACAATGTATGTATGTGATGTAACTATATAACCTGAGCTTGTAAAAGCACCTTAATCATCTTCAGTGATTAAGTGCTTAATTGAACACTAGTTTCTCTATCAGGTATCTCACCCTGTCAGAGTAAAAGAGACAAATGTATGTGAATGCATGTGTGTGTATATATGTATATGTACATATATGTGTGTGCATGTATGTGTGTATAAAGTATATATGGAAGCTGATCAGAATTACATTTAACATTTGTAAATGCACATTAATGACACTATGTAAAAGACACATCGAACACTTTATGTAGGGCATACGTAAATCTGTGTATCTATGTATTTACGTAAGTAGGTTAGCTTAGCATTTTAAAAGCACCGAATCACCTTCTGTGGTTGAGTGTTCAATAAACCCTTGAACTATATGTTTAACATTTCTCTAACCCTGTCCATGGAGGACAGAAGAAAATGTATATATGCTACCTTGAGTTATCTTGAGATGATTTCGGGGCTTTAGTGTCCCCGCGGCCCGGTCCTCGACCAGGCCTCCACCCGCAGGAAGCAGCCCGTGACAGCTGACTTAACTCCCAGGTACCTATTTACTGCTAGGTAACATGGGCATTCAGGGTGAAAGAAACTTTGCCCATTTGTTTCTGCTTCGTGCGGGAATCGAACCCGCGCCACAGAATTACGAGTCCTGCGCGCTATCCACCAGGCTACGAGGCCCCCTCGTAGCATTTACAATGCTGGTTAGCATTGTAAATGTGTGGCCACATCTGTGGTAGAAAATAATAAAAATAAACCTTCCCATGAGGCCTCACCTGCACCAGGGGGCCTCAACTTCACCAGGGGGGCCCCTCACCTTCACCAGGGGGGGCCCCTCACCTTCACCAGGGGGGGGGGGCCCTCACCTTCACCAGGGGGGGCCCCTCACCTTCACCAGGGGGGGGCCCCTCACCTTCACCAGGGGGGGGCCCCTCACCTTCACCAGGGGGGGCCCCTCACCTTCACCAGGGGGGCCCCTCACCTTCACCAGGGGGGCCCTCACCTTCACCAGGGGGGCCCTCACCTTCACCAGGGGGCCCACACCTTCACCAGGGCCCTCACATCACCAGGGGCGTCACCTTCACCAAGGTGTGGTGTAAACATGACCAACTGGACCCTGGACCCTGAGAGAAGGTGAAGGCATGCATCAGTTACAGCACTACATCTTGCCACTAATACACCAGGACCCTCAGCTCCACTTGTCGAACCAACCATCCACATGTCATAAGAAATGTCTATGTGTATCACTCAGAACGTTCAGTAATATCTTGATTGTTTGTGATGTGTGTCTATTTCAATTCCCCGTCATGCCATCAGTTCCCGCGCTGGCAGTTCCTGACGCGCTGGGTACAACAGCCCACTCTTCAACCCCAGCAGCTCTCCTCTACGCAACCCAATGCCAATTATAACTGTTAAGCTAATTTGTTCATGATAATATATATAGTGGCACAAAGTCCTTCTTTCTCCTCCGCAGGAGAGAGAAAGAAGTTCCTGAACCCACTGTGTGACTGTAAGCTTCCTGTCACCGCCCTTAGCGTGGGTCTGGGATACATAATACAGTGATCGGACGGTCAGCTCGTGGCCATCAGGCTCCAGGCCCTTCAACACGCCCCAGAACCCTTACTTTCCACGTTATATTACTGAAACACTCATTGTTACCCACTGTCAAAGTCGCCTTCGTTGCGCCCACCTTGCCCAGTCCAAGACGCATTTCGGGTTACAAACAGTCGTTTTCAATCAACAAAAAATCCCCCAACATTTCCTGTTTTGTGGCAGGAGCTTCACTTTAGATCGGGTGTTTGGTTTCCGGCCTGCCGGTGAAGGCAGGTATCTCTGTTATTTCCTGACACCTCTAATATCTTCCAACAGGTGTGTAAACAACAGTCGAATGTGTTATGTGACAACTGATGTGCTTTTTTCTGGCATGCTATCGAATGCAACATTTGTAATCAAGTGCATATAAATATAAAAAGTGACATTTACTTGTCACTTTCGCGGGGCTTTCAGGGACGCTAAGCCCCGCGCTCATCTCCAGGTAAGGTAAGTGCCCTCAAGTGACCCATGTGTACATAACCTACATATATACATATAGTACCACTGAAACACCTTCAATTAACTTTTTTTAACTAGTCTGCCTCCCTAGTTAATAACATGCTTGTCCGCAAAGCTCTATTGAATGTCTTCACAACATTGATGTGTTAGTGGGATGACTTCATAACATTGATGTGTTAGTGGGATGACTTCATAACATTGATGTGTTAGTGGGATGACTTCATAACATTGATGTGTTAGTGGGATGACTTCATAACATTGATGTGTTAGTGGGATGACTTCATAACATTGATGTGTTAGTGGGATGACTTCATAACATTGATGTGTTAGTGGGATGACTTCATAACTCTGATGTGTTAGTGGGACGACTTCACAACATTGATGTGTTAGTGGGATGACTTCATAACTCTGATGTGTTAGTGGGATGACTTCATAACTCTGATGTGTTAGTGGGATGACTTCATAACTCTGATGTGTTAGTGGGACGACTTCACAACATTGATGTGTTAGTGGGACGACTTCACAACATTGATGTGTTAGTGGGACGACTTCACAACATTGATGTGTTATCCCTCACAAGTGTCTAGATTTGTGTTACCACTATGCTGAAGAAATATTTCGTTAGTGTTTGTGTAAAGAGCTGATACAGGAGCCGCCAATATTTCAACCCCACACACACCCACACACATAGGAAGGGAGTGGAATGCTGGAGAGTAGAGGTGGAAGGTGTCGTCAGTGGGTGAGCCGTGAGGGCGGCGTGAGGGCAAGCAAGAGCTGGGGAGAGCAAGCAAGAGCTGGGGAGAGCAGGCAAGAGCTGGGGAGTGGGAGGAGGCTGGTGGTAGAGGTGAGGAGGAAGGGGCTGGCAGGGGGCGCCGTCAACACAACCTGGCTGACATGACACGCTGGCGGGCTCCTGCACTACACACACCACTCACGCCCCATCCTTCACCACAACGCCGCCACCAGCAACATTCACTTTACAACACCACAGGGAGACTTATTGTATTTATGTATTCAACCCTGTGAATCACATCACGCTGTGCTCGTCCAAGCTGTGGACGACCCCAACCCTTCCTCATGCTGTGCTCGTCCAAGCTGTGGACGACCCCAACCCTATCTCACGCTGTGCTCGCCCAAGCTGTGGACGACCCCAACCCTTCCTCACGCTGTGCTCGTCCAAGCTGTGGACGACCACAACCCTTCCTCACACTGTGCTCGTCCAAGCTGTGGACGACCCCAACCCTTCCTCACGCTGTGCTCGTCCAAGCTGTGGACGACCCCAACCCTTCCTCACGCTGTGCTCGTCCAAGCTGTGGACGACCCCAACCCTTCCTCACGCTGTGCTCGACCAAGCTGTGGACGACCCCAACCCTTACTCACGCTTTGCTCGTCCAGGCTGTAGACGACCACAACCCTTCCTCACACTGTGCTCGTCCAGGCTGTGGACGACCTCAACCCTTCCTCACACTGTGCTCGTCCAGGCTGTGGACGACCTCAACCCTTCCTCACACTGTGCTCGTCCAAGCTGTGGACGACCACAACCCTTCCTCACACTGTGCTCGTCCAGGCTGTGGACGACCTCAACCCTTCCTCACACTGTGCTCGTCCAAGCTGTGGACGACCACAACCCTTCCTCACACTGTGCTCGTCCAAGCTGTGGACGACCACAACCCTTCCTCACGCTGTGCTCGTCCAAGCTGTGGACGACCCCAACCCTTCCTCACGCTGTGCTCGTCCAAGCTGTGGACGACCCGAAGACGAATTCGTAAATGTTTACATGTAATAAAAAACAGTATTTTCTGAATAAACTTATATTCTATATACTAATTAAGCGCACAAGTGGACCTAGAATAAGTTAAATTATGTGTCTTGTTTATGTCGGCACATTAACACCCCCCCCCCAGCTGCAGGTGGTGGGTCAAGGTGTATAAGACCCCCGTCCCCCCCCCAGCTGCAGGTGGTGGGTCAAGGTGTATAAGACCCCCGTCCCCCCAGCTGCAGGTGGTGGGTCAAGGTGTATAAGACCCCCGCACCCCCCCCAGCTGCAGGTGGTGGGTCAAGGTGTATAAGACCCCCGTCCCCCCAGCTGCAGGTGGTGGGTCAAGGTGTATAAGACCCCCGTCCCCCCAGCTGCAGGTGGTGGGTCAAGGTGTATAAGACCCCCGTCCCCCCCCCCCCCCCCAGCTGAGGAATTCACAGAACAGATAAGCAAAATAGAGAATAGCCTTGATAATTTGGAGAACCCGATACCTGATATTATCTTCCTAGGTGACTTAAACTTGTCTAGTCTCAGGTGGAGAACAGCAAACAATAATATTATACCAGGAAATCTATCAGGACCTAACCAACCACAGAGTAGAGAACTACTTAGATTCTGTGACAAATTTTCACTCAATCAGCAGATATCGGAGCCAACTAGAAATGAAAATATTCTAGATCTGGTCTTTACGCACAATGAAGACATTATCAGAGACATTACGATATCAGATACCACATATTCAGATCACAAGCTCATTGAAGTGCAAACGACCATCAATACTCAGAATAGACCTAAAACGTTGATAAAGCGAGAGGGGCTATTCAGTAAATTCAATTTTAATAATAAAAGGATAGACTGGGAGATAATAAACAGGGAACTTACAAACATTCCATTTGGAACTGTTCTAAATAATACAAGTCCTACAGAAGGAATAGAAAAACTGACTTCAGAAGCGTATCAAGTCTGTCTGAAACATGTTCCTTTGAGGAAAGCCAGAAAGAGATCTAACGTAGAAAGAGAACGCAGACGACACTATAAACGCAGGAAAAAAATAACGGAACTGCTTATGCAGACACGAATTTCCCGTCAAAGAAGGAATAATTTAAATAGGGAGATTGAAGAAATCGAGCGGAAATTAAAATACTCATATGAAACTGAAGAAAGGCAGTTAGAACAGAAAGCAATTCAGGAAATAAAGAAAAATCCAAAATATTTCTTCTCATATGCGAAATCAAAAGCAAAAACCACTGCCAGTATTGGACCTATTCGTACAAGTGAAGGTTCATACACGGAGGATGACAAAGAAATTAGTGAAATCCTAAAAAAGCAGTATGAGGACATGTTTAGCACTCCAATAAACAACATGAAGGTGGAAGATCCAGACAATTTCTTTATGCGGGATATTCAAACCCCTGTAAATAAAACTGATATAAACACGAGCGCACTAAATTTTGAAAAAGAAATTGAAAACATGCCCATGCACTCGGCCCCAGGTCCAGACTCATGGAATTCAATATTTATAAAGAAATGCAAAGTGCCGGTAGCACAGGCACTCAGTATAGTGTGGAGGAAGAGCTTGGACACGGGGGAGATACCAGATGCACTTAAAGTAGCAGACATAGCCCCTCTACACAAGGGAGGGAGCAAAGCATTGGCAAAAAACTATAGACCAGTTGCACTAACATCGCACATCATAAAAGTATTTGAGAGAGTGATTAGGAGTCAGGTCACCAATTTCATGGAGACCAATGACCTTCACAACCCAGGCCAACATGGATTTCGAGCGGGAAGATCGTGCCTCTCACAGCTACTTGAGCACTACGATAAAGTCACTGAGGCATTAGAAGAGAAACAGAATGCTGATGTGATATACACGGACTTCGCAAAGGCTTTCGATAAATGTGACCATGGCGTGATAGCACACAAAATGAAGTCAATGGGAATAACCGGTAAAGTAGGACGCTGGATACTCAGTTTTCTGTCAAACAGGACTCAGCGAGTAACAGTCAACCATATAAAATCTAGTCCAAGTGCAGTTAAAAGCTCTGTACCTCAGGGTACAGTCCTTGCACCGTTGCTTTTCCTTATTCTCATATCAGACATAGACAAAAATACAAGTCACAGCTTCGTATCATCCTTTGCAGATGACACAAAAATCAGCATGAAAATTACCTCGGCTGAGGACATTGAAAAACTTCAAGCTGATATTAATAAAGTTTTCGACTGGGCATCAGAAAATAACATGGTGTTTAACAGTGATAAATTCCAGGTACTCAGGTACGGTAAAAATGAGGACCTTAAACATAATACAGAGTGTAACAGACTAGGCTGTTGTAAGAATTATCCAGAGTGGTTTATCGACAAAAGAGAATGGGAAGCTGAGCCGCATGGTGACCTGACCCCCAGGGGAATTCGCGGGGGAAATAACCGACGCTTTGTTCATATCTGCGTATAATGAATCATCCTATAGTATTCAGTAATTTAGAGAAAATTAGCCTTTATTCATTTTTATTAAAATTGTATTGTATAATAGTACTGGATACAATATCAAGAGTATTCTAATTATTGAGTTTAAGTCACCATCAGTGACGTCACGAATCAGATCTAACTTTTAAAGCGGAGTGACCGGCGGTCATAGGTCACAGGTGGAAGGCACGGTTTCCCTACAGAGTACCGGGACTCGCCAATAGAAGGTTGCAAAATTGTCTCCTTTGGCCTAAAGTCGGCGGTACGAGGGTATGCACAGTTGGTGTTTACGGCCTAGTAACCTGGTGACATCAAGAAACGCCTGAGATGACGTGAGCAATGATGGAAGACGAGATTCACCTGTTCTGCAAACAAGCAACCCGCCTCTACGACCTTCTAACATCACTCCTGCTAAGAGACACCGTTGGTACATCCAGTTCTGCTCTGCTGTGGTCATCTGCGACAAGTTTAACATCAAGACTACCGTGTGAACTGTGATTGATACGAAGGCGTGTGGACTGTCGAGAGCAAGATTAATGGCCGAAGTAACAGTATTCTACAGCTGTCACTTGGCACTCAGCTCTACTACACTCTGTCGTCATTCAGGAGTACCGGATGGGAGTACAAGAGGACCAGGTATTGATGTCTACACATGAGAAGAAGCAAGATCGACACCGTCATCGTTAGCGACTACATTCAGCATCCAGCAGCATCGATTTTTTTTTCTCGATTACTCAATATGAACAATTGATACAAACAACAAAGTTGGCTCTGAACATCTGTGTAAAGAACATCTGGACACTTTTGTTTAAATGTTGAAAAACAGATTTAGAATCGATACTTTTTAAATGTTGAAAAACAGATTTAAAATAATTCTGGTATAATATATGAAAATTTTACTCTATAAATTGGTCGGCAATCAAAATCGAAGCCCCTGTGTAATTGTCTCAGCCCAGAACAAACGGTTATGGAAAATTATGTTGTGCTATTTTTTGCAGAATGTTTGAACACAGGAGAGGCGGACCAATATAAACACTGACACTTCTAGTGAGTGAGAACACTTGGCTGTGCAGTCAGCTGAAACCTGTGATATAGTATAGGAATTTTTTTTTATATTTTTAGATACATGTAATAAACGTTAGGTGTGTTCCTTAACATGTCAAGGTTGACATTGATGGGGAGTGGTTAGTACACGGATGTGAACTTGATAGTTCCGTAGTACGCTCCCGGATGACTGAAAGTTCAGTCTGATGATATAACTTTAATGTTTGTTTGAGCACGGTGTGGCCGGCTCTAGAGGACACATGGACTTGGCTAGTGAAGAGCCAAGAGAGTTTAATAGCTAGTTTTTTGATGGTAGAGTAGGGACATGTTATTTAGCTATGTCAGTAAGGATAGGATGTATGTTTCCTGATATTAGAGGATTGCTGTCAGTTGACAGCTGAGAAATTTATGAAATATGAACATGGTTATTATGATGTTGGACTATTATTTGTCAAATTTTATTAGTTAGGTTAGCTTTTGTTTGTGGCATGAGTTGAATTGTGGGTTTGGATACTAAACCTCGTGAATTTTAACAAATTAACAAGGTTTACTAAGTGCTTGTGCGGGGGGGGGGGGGGGGGTTGTAACAGACTAGGCTGTTGTAAGAATTATCCAGAGTGGTTTATCGACAAAAGAGAATGGGAAGCTGAGCCGCATGGTGACCTGACCCCCAGGGGAATTCGCGGTGGAAATAACCGACGCTTTGTTCATATCTGCGTATAATGAATCATCCTATAGTATTCAGTAATTTAGAGAAAATTAGCCTTTATTCATTTTTATTAAAATTGTATTGTATAATAGTACTGGATACAATATCAAGAGTATTCTAATTATTGAGTTTAAGTCACCATCAGTGACGTCACGAATCAGATCTAACTTTTAAAGCGGAGTGACCGGCGGTCATAGGTCATCAGGGGTTGACAGGTCTACTATTTCTCAAAGTTTTAATAATCATTTTTGTGATCGGGAACAGCTCTGCCGTTAGATGTTTGTAATTTAATTCAGTAAAATAATTCAACCAGTCTGGATCAATTAAGTACAACAGAGTTTAATTGTTATAACTTAACCTTGCTAAAGTAACTGGGTAAGCGATGCGGAACAATACAATACTCTGTCTGGGGTAGTCCAGACAAGGAAAAAATCAGTGTGATCTGCCGAGCAGCTGGGAGAGGTCAAAACATCTTACCTCTCCCCAAGACCAGCCCCAACACCGAGAGCTGGAAAACATAGAGGTATAGTTGCTATGGTTATGTATAGAAATAGTCTTCTCATTTGCCATTCAGGTCAAGTAGGGAGTGTTAAAGTGATAGGGAGTGAACACATTTAGATTTTGTTTTAGTTTTCTTTTAATAAATTAAATTTGTTATTAATTTGCATTTTATTGTTTCCATGTGTTTTATGTGTATACTTGTCCTGGTCACGTGGTCCACACGAGGCAGAGTTGCATTGGGCGCCGATTCTAACATCGAATCGGAATTATCATTACCGTGTAATTTATTCCACACTCAAGGTCATCGTTTATAGTGGGGATCAAGCCCCTAGGTTGATTAATTAGCGTGATCGATCCAGGCCTCGATCATTGCTCTGTAGAGCTGGTCTGGTGGTGGCAGCATAGAGGCGACTCTAGGGTTTTGCCCAGAGCTTAGGTCACGTCATACTGGGTGTAGAATCCTAAGTCGGTCAATCGTCTTAGGACCACGTGGCGTGGAGTTGGCTTTGGTAAAAGTTTTGGAGTCCCTTGGTAGAGAAAAAGTAAGAATACGGGTAGAGGGAGTAGAAAGAAGGAAGAAAAGAGAGAGGAACCTAACCCGTGTTACAAGAGTACAAAACACAATCAAATCTGCCCATAGTAGGAAAACAGCAAATAAAGGATTTGGGAATAATAATGTCTGACGACCTAACGTTTAAGGAGCATAACCAAGCAAATATTGCGACAGCCAGAAAAATGATAGGATGGATTACGAGAACTTTCAAATCCAGGGATCCCATCACAATGGTTGTACTCTTCAAGTCACTTGTGTTGTCCCGTCTTGAGTACTGCTCAGTACTCACTTCCCCCTTCAGAGCAGGAGAGATTGCTGAAATAGAGGGAATACAGAGAACATATACGGCACGCATAGACGCAATAAAGCACCTAAATTATTGGGATCGTCTCAAAGCCCTCCAAATGTACTCACTAGAAAGAAGACGAGATATCAAATAATATACACCTGGAAGATACTGGAGGGCCAAGTACCAAATCTACACAGTAAAATAACAACGTACTGGAGTGAACGATATGGAAGAAAATGTAGAATAGAACCAGTGAAGAGCAGAGGTGCCATAGGCACAATCAGAGAACATAGTATAAACATCAGAGGTCCGCGGTTGTTCAACGTCCTCCCAGCAAGCATAAGAAATATTGCCGGAACAACCGTGGACATCTTCAAGAGGAAACTAGATTTATTCCTCCAAGGAGTGCCGGACCAACCGGGCTGTGGTGGGTATGTGGGCCTGCGGGCCGCTCCAAGCAACAGCCTGGTGGACCAAACTCTCACAAGTCGAGCCTGGCCTCGGGCCGGGCTTGGGGAGTAGAAGAACTCACAGAACCCCATCAACCAGGTAACCAGGTATCTACCAGGTGGGTCAAGGTGTATAAGACCCCGTTCCCCCCCCCCCGCCCCAGCTGCAGGAGGTGGGTCAAGGTATACAAGACCCCGCCCCCCCCCAGCTGCAGGAGGTGGGTCAAGGTGTATAAGACCCCGTCCCCCCCAGCTGCAGGAGGTGGGTCAAGGTTTATAAGACCCCGCCCCCCTCCCCCCAGCTGCAGGTGCTGGGTCAAGGTGTATAAGACCCCGTCCCCCCCAGCTGCAGGAGGTGGGTCAAGGTATACAAGACCCCGCCCTCCCCCCAGCTGCAGGAGGTGGGTCAAGGTGTATAAGACCCCGTCCCCCCCCCAGCTGCAGGTGGTGGGTCAAGGTATACAAGACCCCGCCCCCCTCCCCCCAGCTGCAGGAGGTGAGTCAAGGTATACAAGACCCCGCCCCCCCCCAGCTGCAGGAGGTGGGTCAAGGTGTATAAGACCCCGTCCCCCCCCCCAGCTGCAGGAGGTGGGTCAAGGTCTTATAAAGCTTTAAAAGCACACTATCACCCAACCTAAGGCTGGCCAAGGTGTTTTGGTAACGTTGAGTCAGGTGTTTTGGTAACGTTGAGTCAGGTGTTTTGATAACGTTGAGTCAGGTGTTTTGATAACGTTGAGTCAGGTGTTTTGGTAACGTTGAATCAGGTGTTTTGGTAACGTTGAGTCAGGTGTTTTTGGTAACGTTGAGTCAGGTGTTTTGGTAACGTTGAGTCAGGTGTTTTGGTAACGTTGAGTCAGGTGTTTTGATAACGTTGAGTCAGGTGTTTTGATAACGTTGAGTCAGGTGTTTTGATAACGTTGAGTCAGGTGTTTTGATAACGTTGAGTCAGGTGTTTTGGTAACGTTGAGTCAGGTGTTTTGGTAACGTTGAGTCAGGTGTTTTGGTAACGTTGAGTCAGGTGTTTTGGTAACGTTGAGTCAGGTGTTTTGGTAACGTTGAGTCAGGTGTTTAGGTACCGTTGAGTCAGGTGTTTTGGTAACGTTGAGTCAGGTGTTTTGGTAACGTTGAGGCAGGTGTTTTGGTAACGTTGAGTCAGGTGTTTTGGTAACGTTGAGCCAGGTGTTTTGGTAACGTTGAGCCAGGTGTTTTGGTAACGTTGAGCCATGTGTTTTGATAACGTTGGGTCATGTGTTTTGATAACGTTGAGTCAGGTGTTTAAAGTAAACGGTGAAAACTAACGAGGCACATTTCGAGTCGTAGGTTCGAGCAGGAACAAGCGGCTACAAGTCGGACACTGACTTATGAAGATCTTTAATGAGTATTAAACTTATCTCTTGTGTAGCCGACGGCACATTGTGCAGCCCGCCCTCGAGGTGTGCACGTCCATCCATCCGCCCACCCTAAACACGTTATCATCAATTTAAACGTTCAATATCGGTATTCCCTAAAATATAAATGAATTTTATATATTTGATTTTGGTGTATAGTTAGGCCTAGAATAGTATATGTTAAGTGCTTAGGTCCTGTTAAGTGCTTAGGTCCTATTGGTATATATTTGTATGTGTTGTATAGGAGTGTACATTTATTGAAGAATAACTTATTGTGCCACCAGCTGAATAACCAATGTAGGTGAAGAGGACAAGTTGACTAGTTTAGTGACTATCAGAGAACAAGTTATTAAAGAGACTTTATAGTTATATAAGAGATTCGCAGCATGGCCAAACATTTGATAGCGGGTTGGAATACAGTGTTGTATACCTTGTATTGTGGCCGTGTTTGGCGAGACTCTTCACAGTGGTAGACGAACATGACTGTGGCAAGTTATCTTCAGTTAGATTACGTCTTCAGTCCATCAAAGATAGCACAGAGTTAACATAAAGTGCGGTGCTACACAGCCTTCCTGGTTTGGTGCCTTCTTTTGATAATTACTTACTGGCATAAAGTGCGAGTGATTGTTCGCAAAGCTCTATTGACACCTGATAATTAAAACTGAATTAGGCCTACCTGTTAGTGAGCAGAGCATCATAACATTGATGTGTCAGTAAGCACTGGAGCCTCTACCCCTGCTCCACCACACACGTCACCTGCGTCACTCCCGCCACACCACCCCTCACAAACGTACCATAGGGAATGCACTAGTCAGTGATGTGGTGGGAACAGACTCCATATACAGTTTCAAATGTAGCTATGATAGAGCCCAACATGCTCAGAGGAAGTAGGTGGCACAGCTGTTAAAGAGTTTAACCCAAGCAAATGTAATGTAATGAAGATAGGTGTAGAGAGCAGGAGACCAGATACAAGGTATCATTTGGGAGATGAAGTACTTCAAGAGTCAGAGAGAGAGAAAGATTTGGGGGTTGATATCACGCCAGACCTGTCCCCTGAAGCCCATATCAAGAGGAAAACATAACCGGAAAATGCCAGGTTAGCTAACAAAAGAACGGCATTTAGAAACTTGTGTAAGGAATCTTTCAGAACTTTGTATACCGCATATGTCAGACCAATCCTGGAGTATGCAGCCCCAGCATGGAGTCCATATCTAGTCAAGCATAAGACTGAACTGGAAAAAGTTCAAAAGTTTGCCACCAGACTAGTACCCGAGCTGAGAGGTATGAGCTACGAGGAGAGACTACGGGAAATTAAACCTCACGTCACTTGAGAGATAGAAGAGTTAGAGGGGACATGATCACCACATACAAGATTCTCAGAGGAATTGATAGAGTAGATAAAGACAGGCTATTTATCACAAGAGGCACACGAATTAGGGGACACAGGTGGAAACTGAGTGGCCAAAAGAGCCACAGAGAACAGCTAGGTGAGAACATCTCCCACACCCTGCACCCAACACTCTCCTGTCAACACAAGACCCCAGCAACGGCACTTGCTACGCCGGGGAGGACGCCGGCGTACGAAGCGGCTCTCCAGAGGTGCTGCGGCGGCCGGCGAGCGTGGCGGCCAGGTACCGCTACAGCAACACGAGGCCCAACACACACACACGCCTCTCTGCGTATCTCGGGTAAGACAACACACAGTTAGCGTGTGACCAGGTGAGGGGTGACCACAGCTCGCCCCCCCCCCCTCACTCTCCCACCAGCCCTGGTGACGGGGGGCGCCACCTCCCACCCCTACCTCAGATGACACACTCGTAGCACACTCACATGAGACACTCGTAGCACACTCACATGTGGCACTCGTAGCACACTCACATGAGACACTCGTAGCACTCACATGAGACACTCGTAGCACACTCACATGTGGCACTCGTAGCACACTCACATGAGACACTCGTAGCACACTCACATGAGGCACTCGTAGCACACTCACATGAGGCACTCGTAGCACACATGAGGCACTCGTAACAATCACTTGAGACACTCATAGCGCACCCTAGAGGGTTATTAAGACCACCACAACATTACAAAGCAACAAGCAAGTATACTCCATACCTGAACACTGGCCAGACCTAAGGTAAACTCGGTGAATATAACAACACTGGAGACACACTGGAGTATACATGAGCAGGCAGGAACTCTCCCTCACTTGGGAAAATGTTTTAATCAATACAGACTACACCCACCACGGGCACTGGTATTATACACAGTGTTGTTTAGCAACAGTAGAGTCACCAGTGTTGGGTCACCACTGTAGGGTCACCACTGTGGGGTCACCACTGTTGGGTCACCACTGTTGGGTCACCACTGTTGGGTCACCACTGTAGGGTCACCACTGTGGGGTCACCACTGTTGGGTCACCACTGTTGGGTCACCACTGTTGGGTCACCACTGTAGGGTCACCACTGTGGGGTCACCACTGTAGGGTCACCACTGTTGGGTCACCACTGTTGGGTCACCACTGTAGGGTCACCACTGTAGGGTCACCACTGTAGGGTCACCCTATAGGGTCACCACTGTAGGAAAGGCTACGTGAAATGCACATCTCGACACTGGAAGACAGAAGAGTAAGGAGAGATGATCACTACCTACAAAATTCCTAGAGGAATTGACATTAACGCGGGTGGTACGCGAACAAGGGGACTCAGGTGAAGACACCGTGTTCTCCCATATTAACAGGGCTTGATGAAAAACGTGAGTGACCTCTCGCCTACTCTGGTGATCTTGGGGGGTGGAGATCTGGGGCTTAAATACCCCAAAATTTTCATCCTTTTTAAGGCTCTGAGTTTGGTGCATTGAGTTTAGTGCGTATCAGCTATGCCAGGTGTTGTGAAGCATCTCTACTGGCGAGGGTTCAAGTCTCCTGGTGGGTGTGTCTAAAGTTGTTTATATATATATATATATATATATATATATATATATATATATATATATATATATATATATATATGAGTATGTACTCACCTAGTTGTGTTTGCGGGGGTTGAGCTCTGGCTCTTTGGTCCCGCCTCTCAACAGGTGTACAGATTCCTGAGCCTATCGGGCTCTATGTATATGTATGTGTGTGTGTGTGTATGTATGTGTGTGTGTGTGTGTGTGTGTGTGTGTGTGTGTGTGTGTGTGTGTAAATCATGAAAATTAACACGTGATGAAAAATGTGACAGTGTCAGACCACGGAGGAAGAATTGAAACAGGAATTTCCTTAAGTACTTTCGTATATTAATACATCTTCAGAAGGAATGATTTACAAGTCAAGTATTGGACATATATATAGGCAGGAGAGAGAGGTGAAGTGAGGTACAATGAAAAATGAATAGGAATTAGGTGGATACAAATAAGAGCCACAGAAGGCCTATTGGCCCATACGAGGCAACTAATATTTATACCCACCAACAGGTCCACACATGTACAATAATAGCATAAGATAGTAATATTTACAATGAATTAGTGAGACAAATGTGTAACAATCTTACTACTCAAATCGCCCTTTAATTGATCTATCAAAAATGTATCTAAGTTATATAAACCACTGCTAATGTTCAAATTACATTCTTTTGTAATCTGTATTAAAGCTGATTCAATTATGTTCCTATTGAAAGTGCTTTTACAATTCGTTATTGAAGAAGTCATCTCCCAATCAATTTGGTGAGCATCTTCTGGCAGATGAACAAAGCATTAGACAATTGGCCATGTCTTACAGAGTATTTATGTTGCGAAATTCTACATTTCAAATCTTTAGATGTTTGTCGAACATAGAACCTACTACAATCTTTACAAGGTATTTTATAAATGACACAATTATCACTACGAGGGCTGTTTCTAACTAATAGCTTACCAACAGTATTTTCGTAGCTAAACAATACATGTATATCAAAAAGTTTCAAGGCCTTGACCATATTTTTAAACCCAGAGAAATATGGTAAACAGAACACATCCTTTGGGCAAATTTTTCCACCGCATATATTATTATAATATGTACGACGTGCTTTGCTACGGCAAACTTCAAAAAAACTCAATGAATAACAAAGCTTGAGACCAATAGAATCAATATTCTTAAACTCTTCATCTAAGAATTCTGGACTAACAACCCGATGTCCATTGTCCATTATATGTCCAATACTTGACTTGCAAATCATTCCTTCTGAAGATGTATTAATATACGAAAGTACTTTAGGAAATTCCTGTTTCAATTCTTCCTCCGTGGTCTGACATTGTCACATTTTTCCTCACGTGTTAATTTCCGTGATTTACACACACACACACACACATATATATATATATATATATATATATATATATATATATATATATATATATATATATATATATATATGTCGTACCTAGTAGCCAGAACGCACTTGTTAGCCTACTATGCAATGCCGGATTTGCCTAATAAGCCAAGTTTTCATGAATTAATATATTTTCTCTAATTTTGTTCTTATGAAATGATAAAGCTACCCATTTCATTATGTATGAGGTCAATTTTTTTTTATTGGAGTTAAAATTAACGTAGATATATGACCGAACCTAACCAACCCTACCTAACCTAACCTAACCTATCTTTATAGGTTAGGTTAGGTTAGGTAGCCAGAAAAGTTAGGTTAGGTTAGGTAGGTTAGGTAGTCGAAAAACAATTAATTCATGAAAACTTGGCTTATTAGGCAAATCGGGCCTTGCATAGTAGGCTCAGAAGTGCATTCTGGCTACTAGGTACGACATATATATATATATATATATATATATATATATATATATATTATATATATATATATATATATATATATATATTATATATATATATATATATATATATATATATATATATATATATATATATATATATATATATATATATGCAATATTCGGTTGAATATGACCGAAAAGGTAAGATTAACACGAATTTTCTCAATATTTCTTATGTTTCTTTTCACTGTTGATGGTAATTGAAAAATCAATTCTCCAAAATTCATTTTTATTTCTAGTCTGACGCCTGAACGGGTTTCTTAATAATTTATTACATTTTCAAAGACTTTAGTTTACACACACAAGTGTAACCTGTAAACACACAAAATACATCCATACTTATACTCGCATTTGGGTGAAGTGATATGTAGTTCACCTCACTCAAAAGTTTTGGGTGAGGTGGTAGACATTTACACACGATAGAACACGAACCAATGGGTCTAAAAACATAAGAATGGAAGTAACTGCAGAAGGCCTATTGGCCCATGATGGTTCCTCTTGATGCTTCTATATTGGTTCGGAGTCTTGAAGTGGGTAGAATATAGTTGTGTATTAATTGGCTGTCGATTGCTGGTGTTGACTTTATGATGTGTAGTGCCTTGCAGATGTCGAGGCTCCTGCTTTCGCTGTATCTATCGGTGATTTCTGTGTTGTTTGTTAAGATTTCTCTGGTGATGGTCTGGTTGTGAGAGGAGATTATATGTTCCTTTATGGAGCCCTGTTGTTTATGCATTGTTAATCGCCTGGAAAGAGATGTTGTTGTCTTGCCTATATACTGAGTTCTTTGGGGCTTACAGTCCCCAAGTGGGCATTTGAAGGCATAGACGACGTTGGTCTCCTTCAAAGCGTTCTGCTTGGTGTCTGGAGAGTTTTTCATGAGTAGGCTGGCCGTTTTGGGGGTTTTATAATAAATCATCAATTGTATATTCTGATTTTTGTCTGTAGAGATAACGTTCCTATCAACAATATCTTTCAGGACCCTTTCCTCCGGTTTATGAGCCGTCGAAAAGAAGTTCCTGTAAAATAGTCTAATAAGGGGTACAGGTGTTGTGTTAGTTGACTCTTCAGAGGTTGCATAGCGTTTCACCTTTTTTATGATGTCTTCAACAAAACCATTAGAGAAGCCGTTGTTGACTAGGACCTGCCTTACCCTACAGAGTTCTTCATCGACTTCCGTCCATCCTGAGCTGTGGCTGAGAGCACGTTCGATGTAAGCGTTGACAACACTCCTCTTGTACCTGTCTGGGCAGTCACTATTGGCATTGAGGCACATTCCTGTGTTTGTTTCCTTGGTGTAGACTTTAGTGTAGAAGCCTCCGCTCCTTTCCGTGACTGCTACATCTAGAAAGGGCAGCTTCCCATCCTTCTCCCCTTCCCCTAGGTCGTCGGAATGTCCCCCCCCTTTCCCCTTGGTCGTCGGAATGACCGGGTTGTCGGAATGCTCCCCGCCCCGCCCTAGGGAACTGTGGTGTTCAATACACTGAAGAAGCACCCCCAATGCTTATAATTCACACTTACAATACCACCACCTTAACACTAGGCAACCTTCTCCTCATAATGAGAGGAACAGTTATGTGGTAGTTATGGAGACTAATTTGTCTGGAATGAAGGTAAGGTGTGGAGAGGGGCATCAATTAATCCATACTGCAGCACCTGGGTACTGGAGATTAAACAAAAGGTAAAGAGGGGATGAGGTAGTGAAGAGAGAACTCAAGTAAGAAGAAGGTGGAGCGGACCAGCGTGAGCTGGATAGTGAGGGGGGGGGGGGGTGTCTAGCCTTCGCCAGATGGAGAGGCAGTGGTCTTAAGGTGATGTGTGATCTCTGACCGTATTTTTCCCTGTCTAAGTTACTTAACATTTGTCAGTGTTAGAGTAGGGACTTATAGTTGGTTAATATCATATTTTGTTCTCAATAAACTCATGTTAAACTTTTCCTCTAGTGTCAACTGTTGGGTCCTCTTATCCTCTGTGTATAGTTTTGTTAACAACCGGCCCGTAATTAATGAGAGTTAAAACAAAGGACTCTCCAAGTGAAGCAATGTTTCTGGCCTCATTGCTTGATATAACTAATGGTCAGGCAGGATGGTGGCAGCGTAGTTAGTTAATTCGTTGCCTGTGTAGCCTTTCCTTGGAAGGGAACCTTTGGTTCCGGTGTAACCATCAGCTTTACCTTTATCAATGTATAAAGTGTTACCAAGTGCAACCCGTAGGAAGCGTTCCTCAGTATATATTAGTATTACTCAGTATAGTCTAGGATACAGTATTTTTAGTGTACAATAATACTAGTGTTACAATCGTACATTATAATGCTACAGAATGTGAAGCGACCATCGACCTTAGAAGAGCTTTAGGAGTCCCTGACTTTTGCAGTAACCACACGGGCTCACCATAGCCCGTGCTACTTGCAACTTCTTCCGAGTAGCTGAATCTATAACAACAACAAACAGTAACCAGCCTGAAGCCATCAACACTACTACTCTTCTGGTCAAACAAGATGTCCAGCAGTTGGACACCCTCATAAATACTGCTATGCAGTATCCTCCCCCGCGATAGCAGCCACAGAGTAAGGACTGAAGATTGAAATGCGAGCTTTTCAAACCTTTTAGGTTATGAATTAAAATCAAAGAAAGGAAGTACAGTACAGTATAGTACTGGACTCGAGCAAAATTAGCACGCAGTATAACCTTTTACCACCAAAGATCACATTCACTTCAAAAAAATCTACCACTTACGGGCTATTCATGTCCGTGCCACCTCTTGGGTGGCATAATCTTCATCAATCAATCAATCAAACGTTGCAGCGTAAGAAAGGTGACCTTTCACCATGCAGAACACACCTCACCATACCCGCCCTGATGCTGCCACATGCCCAGATACCAGGGGCGTGGTGCCCCGGCCTGGTGAGGTCTGCCCAACACCCCAGACACATTTTACCAGTGGAGGCATGAGGGGGAGGAGGAGCGAGGTAAATATAGAGGGGAAGGGAGAAGAGGTAAACATAAGGAGAAAGATGGCTGGGGGAAGAGAGGGTAAACAACCACCAACATTAGGGACAGTTAAAGGGACGAGAGGCAGGCGTGTCAAGGGTAAGGGGAGGGGCAAGGGGGCAGGTGGAGGCTGGCAGGCGTGTCAAGGGTGAGGGGGGTAAGGGGGCAGGTGGAGGCTGGCAGGCGTGTCAAGGGTGAGGGGGGGCAGGTGGAGGCTGGCAGGCGTGTCAAGGGTGAGGGGGGGGGCAAGGGGGCAGGTGGAGGCTGGCAGGCGTGTCAAGGGTGAGGGGGGGGGGCAAGGGGGCAGGTGGAGGCTGGCAGGCGTGTCAAGGGTGAGGGGGGGGGCAAGGGGGCAGGTGGAGGCTGGCAGGCGTGTCAAGGGTGAAGGGGGGGGCAAGGGGGCAGGTGGAGGCTGGCAGGCGTGTCAAGGGTGAGGGGGGGGGGCAAGGGGGCAGGTGGAGGCTGGCAGGCGTGTCAAGGGTGAGCGGGGGGGGGGGGCAAGGGGGCAGGTGGAGGCTGGCAGGCGTGTCAAGGGTGAACGGGGGGGGGGCCAGGGGGCAGGTGGAGGCTGGCAGGCGTGTCAAGGGTGAGTGGGGGGGGGGGCAAGGGGGCAGGTGGAGGCTGGCAGGCGTGTCAAAGGTGAACGGGGGGGGCAAGGGGGCAGGTGGAGGCTGGCAGGCGTGTCAAGGGTGAGCGGGGGGGGGGGCAAGGGGGCAGGTGGAGGCTGGCAGGCGTGTCAAGGGTGAACGGGGGGGGGGCAAGGGGGCAGGTGGAGGCTGGCAGGTGGAGGCTGGCAGGTGGAGGCTGGCAGGTGGAGGCTGGCAGGCGTGTCAAGGGTGAGCGGGGGGGGGGGGCAAGGGGGCAGGTGGAGGCTGGCAGGCGTGTCAAGGGTGAACGGGGGGGGGCAAGGGGGCAGGTGGAGGCTGGCAGGCGTGTCAAGGGTGAGCGGGGGGGGGGGGGCAAGTGGGCAGGTGGAGGCTGGCAGGCGTGTCAAGGGTGAACGGGGGGGGCAAGGGGGCAGGTGGAGGCTGGCAGGCGTGTCAAGGGTGAGCGGGGGGGGGCAAGGGGGCAGGTGGAGGCTGGCAGGCGTGTCAAGGGTGAGCGGGGGGGGGGTAAGGGGGCAGGTGGAGGCTGGCAGGCGTGTCAAGGGTGAGGGGGGGGGGGCATGGGGGGCAGGTGGAGGCTGGCAGGCGTGTCAAGGGTGAGGGGGGGACAAGGGGGCAGGTGGAGGCTGGCAGGCGTGTCAAGGGTGAGGGGGGGGTAAGGGGGCAGGTGGAGGCTGGCAGGCGTGTCAAGGGTGAGGGGGGGGGGGGTAAGGGGGCAGGTGGAGGCTGGCAGGCGTGTCAAGGGTGAGGGGGGGGTAAGGGGGCAGGTGGAGGCTGGCAGGCGTGTCAAGGGTGAGGGGGGGGCATGGGGGGCAGGTGGAGGCTGGCAGGCGTGTCAAGGGTGAGGGGGGGGCAAGGGGGCAGGTGGAGGCTGGCAGGTGGAGGCTGGCAGGCGTATCAAGGGTGAGGGGGGGGGCATGGGGGGCAGGTGGAGGCTGGCAGGCGTGTCAAGGGTGAGGGGGGGGGGCAAGGGGGCAGGTGGAGGCTGGCAGGCGTGTCAAGGGTGAGGGGGGGGCAAGGGGGCAGGTGGAGGCTGGCAGGCGTGTCAAGGGTGGAGGGGGGGGGCAAGGGGGCAGGTGGAGGCTGGCAGGCATGTCAAGGGTGAGGAGGGGGGGGGGCAAGAGGAGGCATCCTCCAGTAACTATCATTTATTAACCAATATCGATCTGGCAAACAGCGCCCCGACCCCACTTCTCTTCCTCTCCGTACAAGCTCTTCACTTCCAGCACCACCTCGACCCTCCAATCCTCCGTCTCCCCCACTGTCCCTGTGCTGCTGCTGCTCGTCCGCAGCACCAGGAGCACCGCCACTCCTGGTGTGGCGAGGCCAGGCCTTAACACCGCTAAGGACACCAATGGTCGCGTCCAGTTACTAAAAGGTTCAATCTTGGATGTGAAGATGCACGTTGTGCCAGCGACCACGTGACTTACCACGTGGGCAGTGACGCTACCAGTCATTAATTACTGCAAGTCAGGAAACCAATAGGGGATGATAAAACTCAGAGTCAATTGGTATACTTGATAGGAAAGTAAACACGCATTACGCAAGACATGAAATATTGTGCAAACTGCCTAGAAGGAAGTAATCATAAAGAGAAAGCACCAAGCCGGAAAGACTATTTGCACCGTTTACGTGAGCATATTACACTGTTCCTAATATGAGTGGCTGGCAATACCAGAGCAAGAGGACATACGACCAACACGGAGCGTTATGTTACCAAGGAAGAGGGGAGTGAGAGGCACACCGGCGAGGAACACCCGCGGTCAACAGTAACAACCTGTCTGGGAAATTAACAACACTCTGGATGGCAGCGCCCCCTTGTTAACTGATGAACGCAATGTTTGTGACAAACTATAATTTCAATATGGCTGGCGGATGGTTATAGGGAGTGGCGGATGGTTACACAACCGAGGTAATGGAGCCCCTGGTGGCAGGTGAGTGTACCTACACCACACAGCGGCCACGGTCACCGCGGCCATCAACCACATGCAAGATAACGTATCGGACATAACGTTTTCATGTTGGACAAAAAGGTCGACAGCTGCCGCCAGGAAGAGGCATGTTACTGGAGCACTTTGTGTGGCACAGGTATCTCGAGGACATTTATAATGAAGCCGGAGATGAACTAGATCAAATCTACACTGATGGACCATCTAACCCTGTCAATGGAGGGCTGGTGCAGCATACACTGTAATTAGGAATATAATGCCTTTCAACGCAGAAATTAAGAAAAAGCGCGTATTGAGAATTATGTCTCTTCAACGCAAGCAGAGCTAACTGCCATTGTAATGGTGTTAGGATTCCTTGAACGAAACACTAATGGTGCAGTGATCTGCACTGATTCAAAAGCAGCGTTACGAAGCCTTGGTAAAAATCTGGCAGAAAATCTTGCAATAGTCGCTGATATTAAGAGAGCTGTGAGAGTACTTACCAATCAGGGAAGAGTCATCAAGTTCCTGTGGATCCCCTCCCATGTTGGAATATGTGGGAATGAACGAGCAGATGTGCTGGCTGCTGAAGGAGACCATATTGAATACTTCATACCCAAAACTCTGCTACAAATTAGAGGTATTGTCAGGCAACATCACCGTGACAAGGTAACTGAGGAAAGGAGGATAGAAGCACAAACCAGCGAATCTGTACGATGGTACAACATGGTTGCAGCTGCCAATCCCAATCATTATGGACGAAAAGGAGGTGGCCGCGGGAGAGAATCAGTAATAGCGAGAATCCCTCTTGGATACAAATATCCATGGCGATTCGGAATGGAAACAACAGTTGATCAGCGGAGTTACAGAATCTGTGATGAGAGTGACGGACACTGCCTTGACTACTACTTGAGAGAATGTGAACACCTGAGAGACATTAGAAATATGTGTAGAATAATATACCCAACATAGTTTGAGTTAGGAAAACACTATTTGTCAAATATAGATACTGTTCTTAAAATTTTCCCTCATTTTGCACCCGCAAGATAACGTAAGATTTTAAGCGGTGACAGATGTTAATCTTCTTGTTTGAGGAGCTGTTCACTTGAGATAGTTAAGCAAGTCCCAGCTGTGTCTGGGTACAAGTGACAGGATGAGCAACCCAGCGGGTTTTCTTCCTATTGGAGAGTGTTGTACATGCTGCTATGGCTGTATGTCCACCCACAGGATGAGTGGCGCTGCCCAATACTGTCACTATGGCGGTGTGTCCACTCACAGGATGAGTGGCGCTGCCCAATACTGTCACTATGCAACCCGTTCTCGCAAATTCGTAAAGTCAATATTGACTTATTAACTACGTGCATAGGTGATATACTAAACATAATAGATACCCTTAAAAAGATTCATAGAAAACACCGACCTTACCTAACCTTGTTAGTATCTTAAGATAAGCATCTTATTGCTTCGTAATTACAATTATTACTTAACCTATACCTATTATAGGTTAAGTAATAATTGTAATTACGAAGCAATAAGATGCTTATGTTAACATACTAAGTAGGTTAGGTAAGGTTGGTGTTTTCTATGAATCTTTTTAAGGGTATCTATTATGTTAAGTATGTCACCTATGCACATATTTAATAAGTCAATATTGACTTATTAAATTTGCGAGAACGGGTTGCACTATGGCGGTGTGTCCACTCACAGGATGAGTGACCCTGCCCAATACTGTCACTATGGCGGTGTGTCCACTCACAGGATGAGTGGCGCTGCCCAATACTGTCACTATGGTGGTGTGTCCACTCACAGGATGAGTGACGCTGCCCAATACTGTCACTATGGCGGTGTGTCCACTTACAGGATGAGTGGCGCTGCCCAATACTGTCACTATGGCGGTGTGTCCACTCACAGGATGAGTGGCGCTGCCCAATACTGTCACTATGGCGGTGTGTCCACTCAGGATGAGTGGCGCTGCCCAATACTGTCACTATGGCGGTGTGTCCACCCACAGGATGAGTGACGCTGCCCAATACTGTCACTATGGCGGTGTGTCCACTAACAGGATGAGTGACGCTGCCCAATACTGTCACTATGGCGGTGTGTCCACTCACAGGATGAGTGACGCTGCCCAATACTGTCACTATGGCGGTGTGTCAACTCACAGGATGAGTGACGCTGCCCAATACTGTCACTATGGCGGTGTGTCGACTCACAGGATGAGTGACGCTGCCCAATACTGTCACTATGGCGGTGTGTCGACTCACAGGATGAGTGACGCTGCCCAATACTGTCACTATGGCGGTGTGTCGACTCACAGGATGAGTGACGCTGCCCAATACTGTCACTATGGCGGTGTGTCAACTCACAGGATGAGTGACGCTGCCCAATACTGTCACTATGGCGGTGTGTCGACTCACAGGATGAGTGACGCTGCCCAATACTGTCACTATGGCGGTGTGTCAACTCACAGGATGAGTGACGCTGCCCAATAAACTCGCCCCTCGAAGTAAAATTAAAAATAAAAGTGTGTGATGCCCCAGGCACAGGTCTCCCAGGCACCAGCAGTACAGCCAGTCACTTCCTCCCACTATATATACAGCCACTTGCTTCCACCTCCACACATCGTCATGTAACACAATCACGGTGCATGTTAAGTATGTCACACTAAGCTTTGTTAGTGTACGCGCAGTCCTGCACAACTGTACACACTTAGGCGCTCAAGCACCACTTTCCTTGTATTAAAGATACACACACATTATATATATATATATATATATATATATATATATATATATATATATATATATATATATGTATATAACTGAAAACTCACACCCCAGAAGTGACTCGAACCCATACTCCCAGATGCCACGCAACTGGTATGTACAAGACGCCTTAATCCACTTGACCATCACGACCGGACAAAATGAGGTGATAGCCGAGGCTATTTGAACCACCCCACCGCCGGCACTCGGATAGTAATCTTGGGCATAGCATTTTACCAAATCACCTCATTCTTTGGGGCACACGTGAGGAACACAAATGCGAACAAGCCTGAATGGTCCCCAGGACAATATGCAACTGAAAACTCACACCCCAGAAGTGACTCGAACCCATACTCCCAGATGCCACGCAACTGGTATGTACAAGACGCCTTAATCCACTTGACCATCATCGTGAGTTTTCAGTTGCATATTGTCCTGGGGACCATTCAGGCTTGTTCGCATATATGTATATATATATATATATATATATATATATATATATATATATATATATATATATATATGTATATATATATATATATATATATATATATATATATATATATATATATATATGTCGTACCTAGTAGCCAGAACTCACTTCTCAGCCTACTATGCAAGGCCCGATTTGCCTAATAAGCCAAGTTTTCATGAATTAATTGTTTTTCGACTACCTAACCTAACCTAGCCTAACTTTTTCGGCTACCTAACCTAACCTAACCTATAAAGATAGGTTAGGTTAGGTAGGGTTGGTTAGGTTCGGTCATATATCTACGATAATTCTAACTCCATTAAAAAAAAATTGACCTCATACATAATGAAATGGGTAGCTTTATCATTTCATAAGAAAAAAATTTGAGAAAATATAATAAGTCAGGAAAACTTGGCTTATTAGGCAAATCGGGCCTTGCATAGTAGGCTGAGAAGTGCGTTCTGGCTACTAGGTACGACATATATATATATTATATATATATATATATATATATATATATATATATATATATCTATATATATATATATATATATATGTCTGATGTTCCCATCACTGAAACATAAGAAAAACAGTTAAAAAAATAAAATAAAAATATGAAAAAAATAAAAAATAAACTATACTCATGAAATGAACGGTATGGTAAACAACACAGCTCAATTCCAATGCAATTCACATAAAATAATTAAATCAAAATGAAAATAAATCAAAATCTATGAAAATTTAATTTATCAATGCAATCAGGAACATTGAAATGGAATTGTAACATATTTAGTATAACATGTGTGTTGCTTTTACATGCAACAGATGGCGCTGTTTTTCACGATAAGCAGTTTTACCTGTCACAGGTGTAGCATCTATACTTATACTTACGAAATGCACGGTATGGTAAACAACACAGCTCATTTCCAACACAATGTCACACAAAATAATTCAATAAAAAATAAAATAAATTGAAATCTATGAAAATAAAATTTATCAATGCAATCGGAAACATTGAAATGGAATTCGTGACATATTTAGTATAGCGTGCATGTTACTATTATGTGCAACAGATGGCGCTGTTTTTCAAAAACGCATGTTTTTACCTGTCAGAGGGGTGGCATCTATATAGTAGGCATATAAAAAAGCGCGCCTATTCGAATGCAATGTTATGTCAACATTTCAAAGCAATCGGTGAAGAACTTTTGGAGATTCCAGCGTGTGTTGCTCTTACATCCAACAGATGGCGCTGTTTGTTAAAAAAAACAAACATGTTTTTTCCTGTCACAGGTGAGACACATATATAGTAGATATATAAAAAGACGCGCATATTCGAATCGAACGTTGTCTTAAAATTTCAAAAAGCAATCAGTGAAGAACTTTCAGAGAGTAGCGGTTATGCACAAACGAACATTTCCACTTTTATTTATATAGATTCATAATTAAATTTTTGTCCGTGTTGACAAATAGGGTATTGAATAGGCATCAGACACGAAGAGTCTTTAATTATCAATATTACCGTTACCTACAATACAATACATACATCTCTTCAAATGCTTCCTCCTTACAACAATTCTGTAACCAGTCTTTGCAACCCCCGCCTTAAAAAAAAAAAAAAAAAAAAGAGAGGATCAACTGCCTCTTGATAATGGTGTGTCAAAACCAGTGTAAACTTAGAAATATTTACATCACTTAAGGGAAGTAGGTCGTACAGGGCACTTCACAATATGTATACTGATACTTACCATGTGCAACCATATTGTCTTAAATGGCTGGCTGGACGTAGCCAGCTTGCCGACACCCACAACTAATGTCTCTCTCTCTCTCTCTCTCGTGACCAAACTATAATGTTATGAAAATCAATAATAATATGACAACGTGCCAGGCAACGGCACGGGAGCTGGAGACGCAACACTAAGGGGGACGGGCAAAATCTGAGTGGACAGACGAACGGGTGGATGGATTCACGAACCAATAACGGATGATTCTGGAACAAATTGGTGGATGGAGGCGCGGATGTGGTGAGTGGAGATGGTGCGCACCGCTCGCGCGCCCCCTAGCTGACCACAACACATCTGGATCAGTGGTAACTGTGTGAGAGTGACAGTTAGAGCAGCACCCATGGGAGCAGTGGTGTGGGCGCCACGCCTCCTCACACAGTTCCTGAGGCCCGCCCTCCTCACCACCACACTGTTACGTACTCCTAGTTGGATACGTATATAAATTTAAATAAACTTATTTTGTTCCATTATATCATTACCTGTATATGTATACATATTATATTTTTGTAAATTATCGTGTGGTGTGGCAATGTCAGTGGGGACAGGAGCGCCGTTGCTCTTCATACGTCTAATACCTGTTAGATTCAGGAAATTAGAATTACTGGACCTGCTCAGTTATGGGAGTTCCAGATGTCACTTGTAATTTTTATATATTGTGTTAATTTACTGTAATTAAGCAGGTGGCATTGTAACTTATATATTTTGAAAGTAACTATTATATTTTATTTGCATTCTTGTATATTTTGAGAACAAGTGGTTGTTCAATTAGTTTTAAATATTAAAAAGTCTGTATTTTCCATCC
Source organism: Procambarus clarkii (assembly GCF_040958095.1). NCBI lineage: Eukaryota > Metazoa > Arthropoda > Malacostraca > Decapoda > Cambaridae > Procambarus > Procambarus clarkii. The sequence goes on from NC_091193.1 coordinate 24,278,828, forward strand.
CTCATCTTGGATGAGGCAGAGGGGGAGAGAATTATGGGTGGAGACGGACGAGAGAGTTAGTAGCTATAACGGGCCAGGAGAGTTAACATCTTTGGGAGATAAGTCTGTTTACTTGTTGTTGTGTCATTTAGTAGATCTTTATTCTGGGAGGAACAGTATTTCTGATTTTGTTTTATATATATATATATATATATATATATATATATATATATATATATATATATATATATATATATATATATATATATATATATATATATTAGTATATTTTGGTAGCAGTCTTTCCTGTAGACATATATTATTAAATATGACCTACTCATGAGAAACTCTCCAGACACAAAACAGAACGCTTTAAAAGAGACTAACGTCGTCTATGCCTTCAAATGCCCACTTGGGGACTGTAAGCTCAAAAAAACCCAGTATATAGGCAAGACAACAACATCTCTTTCTAGGCGTTTAACGATGCATAAGCAACAGGGCTCCATTAAGGAACATATAATCTCTTCCCATAACCAAACCATCGCCAGAGAAATCCTAGTAAACAACACAGAAATCATCGATAGATACAGCGATAGCAGGCGGCTTGACGTTTGCGAGGCATTACACATCAAGAAGTCAACACCAGCAATCAACAGCCAATTATTGCACAACTATATTCTACCCACCTCAAGACTCCGCTCCAATATAGAAGCATCAAGAAATATGGACCAATAGGCTTTCTACAAACACTTCTATTCAATACCCATTGTTTCTGTTCTGTCTTGTGTTGATACTTTTAATACCCTATTAATATCCCCTCCTGTTCTGTCTTGTGTTAATGCCACATCACCCTTCCCACCTCACTCAAATGTAGATATAAAATCAGAGATACGTTCTAATCAGTTGTGTATTTGTGAAGTCTTTGAAAATGTAATAAGTTTTACGAAACGCGCCCGTGTCGCGTCAGACTAGAAATAAAAATGAATTTTGGAGAAGTGATTTTTGATTTACCTCCAACAGTGAAGCGTAATGTACGAAAGATTGAGAAAATTCGTGTTAGAATTATTAATCTTACTTTTTCGGTCATATTTAATAATATATATATATATATATATATATATATATATATATATATATATAAATGCATACGTATATTTCTTCAGTCCTAAGGGAGAAATACTTTTAATTCTTTGCCTGTTATCATTCATGGGGTTACACTGGTGACCCGCTTTAGACAACAGCAGTTGTAGTGACCCTAGACATTTAAAGTTGGGCTGTTGTAGGGTCACGAGCCGTAACGAACGATAGGTAACACACACAACACCTCACTACCTAACAACAACACCAATAATCAGTAGAAAATTTATATTTTATTTATTAAATGTGATTAATTAGGTTACAAAGAAAGATTTTTAGTTTAGTGTTGTTGACTTGTGGGAAGAGGGTGGTTGTGGTGTAAGAGCGTGGTGGTGGTCCGGTACAACCATGTGTGGCCCTTACACCTCCCCTCATTACAACGGTGAATGTACTGTGACACCTGCCACCTCATACAAACCTTACACAGTAACATTAACAACGCCACCAATGCGGTTATATGTAACCAAGTATATTTATAGGAACGCCTGCTGCCAAAGTATATAAATATATATAATTATATATCACTAACTCTATGACCGCTCAGAGGATTTGAAGCCAGGCATGAGAGGTCTTCCCATATGCTTTTTTTTTGGGTGGGGTGGAAGGGGGGATGGGAGTAAAGAGGAAGGAGAGGCATAGGTGAAAGGAAGTGTAGAAGTGGGAAATACAGTGAGTTTTTTTATATTTAATAATAAATGAGGTACATCTGCATTAGTGCAGCTACCCTAGACTATATGAAGTGGAGTACAGTGTGTCAAAAAAGCTAACTAGGTGATGCTAAAAAAAAATAAAAAAATCCCCATCACTCAGGATGGTTAGTCATACAAAGTGAGAGGTATGAAAGCAGGCGGCGGGCTGTCCGCCTTGCTGACACGATGTGTGGGTGTTGGCAGCTAAGCTAAGCTGGCTCCCTCTTGTCAGGGTGCTGTGAGTGTGTGAGAGGTTCTTCACATGTGTTTCATCATATATGGATGTCTATAGATGAATACTGTGTAGCATTTTCATATATACACACTCCGATGCTTCCACACATGTTCTGTTTAAGGCTCTTTATTTTATTATTTATTGAGTTATTCATACATACATACACACATTATATATATATATATATATGTCGTACCTAGTAGCCAGAACGCACTTCTCAGCCTACTATGCAAGGCCCGATTTGCCTAATAAGCCAAGTTTTCCTGAATTAATATATTTTCTCTAATTGTTTTCTTAAGAAATGATAAAGCTACCCATTTCATTTTGTATGAGGTCAATTTTGTTTTATTGTAGTTAAAATTGACGTAGATATATGACCAAACCTAACCAACCCTACCTAACCTAACCTAACCTATCTTTATAGGTTAGGTTGGGTTAGGTAACCGAAAAAGGTAGGTTAGGTTAGGTTAGGTAGGTTAGGTCGTCGAAAAAACATTAATTCATGAAAACTTGGCTTATAAAGCAAATCGGGCCTTGCATAGTAGGCTGAGAAGTGCGTTCTGGCTACTAAGTACGACATATATATATATATATATATATATATATATATATATATGTATGTCGTACCTAGTAGCCAGAACGCACTTCTCAGCCTACTATGCAAGGCCCGATTTGCCTAATAAGCCAAGTTTTCATGAATTAATTGTTTTTCGACTACCTAACCTACCTAACCTAACCTAACCTAACTTTTTCGGCTACCTAACCAAACCTAACCTATAAAGATAGGTTAGGTTAGGTTAGGTAGGGTTGGTTAGGTTCGGTCATATATCTACGTTAATTTTAACTCCAATAAAAAAAATTGACCTCATACATAATGAAATGGGTTGATTTATCATTTCATAAGAAAAAAATTAGAGAAAATATATTAATTCAGGAAAACTTGGCTTATTAGGCAAATCGGGCCTTGAATAGTAGGCCAAAAAGTGAGTTCTGGCTACTAGGTACGACATTATATATATATATATATATATATATATATATATATATATATATATATATATATATATATATATATATAATGTGTGTGTGTGTGTGTGTTATTCATACACACACACACACACAACTATACACACATACATACTCCATTTTTCCAATTATTGGAGGAAGGATTTCTGGTCAGTATTTCATCTGGGAATTATGTACTGTGGGGCTGGGTTTTCATTTAGTAAATCGAGGCTCTTGGGCCACCAGCTGTGGGAGCGGGGCGTCTCATCTTCGAGTAATCTTTCTAACATTGGGTCCTCTAACATTTCGATGGTGTTCCACACCCTGATGGCTTGGTGCTGTAGTGGCTGCAATGTGCTTGGTGCTGTAATGTTTAGTGGCTGTATGTTCAGGAGTTCATGGAGCTCCTGGATTGTCTGATCATATGGTGGACGGTGTTTTGCTGCTCTCCTTAGCGCCTTATTTTGCACTGCTTGCAGTTTCTGCATGTTAGTTTTCTTTATGGTGTAATGGTACTGGGGGATATTCTAGATGCGGCCGAACTAGAGCCTTATATAGGTGGATCTGAATGTTTGTACTGAGGCTTCGGAATCTCCTCAGTTTTCCTAAGGCTGCTTTGGCTCTGTTTAGTCGGTCCCTTACATGAATTTGTATCCCTGTTCTATTGATCCAAAGTCCCAGTATTCTGCCTACCTCCGCATATTGGATCGGATGGTTGTCAAGGATGATGGGGTCCGGGTTTCTTTTCGCAATGTGTATTATCTGAAACTTTTGTTTGTTGGTGCTAATTTTTCATTGTTTCTCAAAGTTGTTTATAAGTTCAATTACTGCTTTGGTCTTGTCGGCTATTAGCGGTTTTGATGGTCCCGGTTGGCAAATTATTTGGGTGACATCGTCAGCGTATGTGATGTATTCTCCATGTTGGGGTTGGGGTAGGTCAGCTGTATATATGTTGAATAGAGTGAGGGAGAGGAAGCTTCCTTGTGGTACTCCACTTTTCAGTTCTATTACGTCACCCAAGTAGCTGCCGATATTAAGCCTAGCAGTTCTGTTGTCTATAAAGCTGTAGAGAGTAGCAGTAAATCTCTCAGGAAGTCCTAGTTCAGATATCTTATATTTCAGGCCTGTGTGCCACACTTTGTCGAAGGCTTTCAGAACGTCTCTAAGTACTATGTTACACTGATCTTTTTTCGACATTGCGTTGGCTATATGCTCGTAGATCAGGGGTATAGCTGTACTCACCTAATTGTGCTTGCGGGGGTTGAGCTCTGGCTCTTTGGTCCCGCCTGTCAACCGTCAATCAGCAGGTGTACAGGTTCCTGAGCCTATTGGGCTCTATCATAACTACACTTGAAACTGTGTATGGAGTCAGCCTCCACCACATCACTGCCTAATGCATTCCATTTGTCAACTACTCTGACGATAAAATAGTTCTTTCTAATATCTCTGTGGCTCATTTGGGCACTCAGTTTCCACCTGTGTTCCCTAATGCGTGTGCCCCTTGTGTTAAATAGCCTGTCTTTATCTACCCTATCAATTCCCTTGAGAATCTTGAATGTGGTGATCATGTCCCCCCTAACTCTTCTGTCTTCCAGCGAAGTGAGGTTTAATTCCCGTAGCCTCTTCTCGTAGCTCATACCTCTCAGCTTGGGTACTAGTCTGGTGGCAAACCTTTGAACCTTTTCCAATTTGGTCTTATGCTTGACTAGATATGGACTAGTATGCGGCTCCATGCTGGAGCCGCATACTCCAGGATTGGCCTGACATATGTGGTATACAAAGTTCTGAATGATTCCTTACACAAGTTTCTGAATGCCGTTCTTATGTTGGCCAGCTTGGCATATGCCGCTGACGTTATCCTCTTGATATGGGCTGCAGGGGACAGGTCTGGCGTGATGTCAACCCCAAGTCTTTTTCTCTCTCTGACTCATGAAGAATTTCCTCTCCCAGATGATACCTAGCATCTGGCCTCCTGCTCCCTACGCCTATCTTCATAACATTACATTTGCTTGGGTTAAACTCTAACAACCATTTGTTTGACCATTCCTTCAGCTTGTCTAGGTCTTCTTGAAGCCTCAAGCAGTCCTCCTCTGTCTTAATCCTTCTCATAATTTTGGCATCGTCAGTAGACATTGAGAGAAATGAATCTATACCCTCCGGGAGATCATTTACATATATCAGAAACAAGATAGGACCGGGTACAGAGCCCCTGTGGGACTCCACTGGTGACTTCACGCCAATCCGAGGTCTCACCCTTCACCGTAACTTTCTGCTTCCTATTGCTTGGGAATAGGAAGCAGAAAGTTATAAATTGTGGATAAGGATATAATTATGGAAAGTTATAAATTGTGGATAAGGCGCTCCAGTGGATAAGGGAGCGCCTGGTAAGGCGCTCCCTTATCCACTAGAGCGCCTTACCAGCTACACCTGCCTGTCTCTCCAGCTTATGTATCAGCCTCTTATGCGATACTGTGTCAAAGGCTTTCCGACAATCCAAGAAAATGCAGTCCGTCCAGCATTCTCTTTCTTGCTTAATCTTTGTCACCTGGTCATAGAATTCTATTAAGCCAGTCAGGCAAGATTTAACCTCCCTGAATCCATGTTGTCGATTTGTCACGAAGTCCCTTCTCTCCAGATGTGTTACTAGGTTTAGTCTCACGATCTTCTCCATCACCTTGCATGGTATACAAGTTAAGGTCACTGGCCTGTAGTTCAGCTGTATGGGCCCCTCTGCGGTTTCTAAACCCATGTTGCCTGGTGTTATGCTTCTCTTCCTCTTCCATGTACTTCACAAGTCTCTGATTGATAATTTTTTCGAATATTTTACCTGGTACTTCGAGGAGGGAAATTGGCCTGTAGTTTTCAGTTCGGGTTGGGGGTTTACCTGGCTTGGGGATTAATCTTATTGTGGCATTCTTGAAGTATGTGGGGAATAGTCCAGATGCAAGAGCTGCATTTATTATACATGTGTATTGATGGACTGCAATCACTGGTAGGTTGGATAATACCATCTTATTTATTTTGCTGTTGCCCGGCGCCTTGTTCTTGAAACTCATAATTGTTTTATGGACCTCCGCAATGGTTGTGTGTTTCATAAGGTGGCAGTCATCGCGAATGTTGTTAAGGTCTATTGTTTGCGTCGGGAGTAGTGCTGCAGCTCTGTTATCGACTTGAGTTGTAATTTCCCTTGCATTAATGGGGCAGAAGTTAAAATTTTCTTCCGGGTTTATCCTGAATATTTTTTCCCAGAACTTCCTGAATTCTTGTTCTTGTTTTCTCTCCTCATAGAGTTTATTTCCTGAGGCGTCCCATATGCTAGTGCAGTGATCAGTGTACCAGTGCTGTTGATGGGGGACTGGCGGCCTGGGATCAAATCTTCTGGCGAGTAATCGAGTTAAACTGATATGTGTATAAATTGTTAACCACACTGTCGTGAAAATAAACATTTCATTCACTCGGGCACTAGGAGACTCGAACCTCTGACCATTACAGGCGTGAGGCAAAAACTACCACAGTACTATGAGATAGTCACACTATGAACAATTTCAGAGGCAACACTCCGCTACCTAACTAAATGTTATACTTTTGGCGGCTGCTAACTTTGTGTCCACGATGGTGTGGTTGACAAGTTACATGAGGTGGACGCGGATCACTAATTCCTATGGACTTATTAGCAGCCGGTGAAAGTATAAACATTCACTAGGGTGGCAGACTGCAGGTTCCAAGTCCTGTCAACATTTCATATATTATAACCCTCGTACAGCTTCCTTCATTATGAGAAATAACATCTCTGCCTTCTCTGACAAACTGAAGTGTACTAATGTAGTCTATCAAATACACTGAGTATACATCTTACACTTCATTTGTAAGGAGGTATTAAGCAATATATATATATATATATATATATATATATATATATATATATATATATATATATATATATATATATAAATGAAAACTCACACCAGCTATCACCTCCTTTTGTCCGGTCGTGTTGGTCGAGTGGTTAAGGCGTCCTGCACGCCAGCAGAGTGCTCCTGGCAGTATGGGTTCGAGTCACTTCTGGGGTGTGAGTTTTCAGTTGCATATAGTCCTGGGGACCATTCAGGCTTGTTTGCATATATATATATATATATATATATATGCGAACAAGCCTGAATGGTCCCCAGGACTATATGCGAATGAAAACTCACACCCCAGAAGTGACTCGAACCCATACTCCCAGGAGCAACGCAACTGGTAATTACAGGGCGCCTTAATCCACTTGTCAAGTGGATTAAGGCGCCCTGTAGTTACCAGTTGCGTTGCTCCTGGGAGTATGGGTTCGAGTCACTTCTGGGGTGTGAGTTTTCATTCATATATATATATATATATATATATATATATATATATATATATATATATATATATATATATATATATCGTACCTAGTAGTCAGAACGCACTTCTCAGCCTACTATGCAAGGCCCGATTTGCCTAATAAGCCAAGTTTTCATGAATTAATGTTTCTTCGACTACCTAACCTAACTTTTTCGGCTACCTAACCTAACCTATAAAGATAGGTTAGGTTAGGTAGGGTTGGTTAGGTTCGGTCATATATCTACGTTAATTTTAACTCCAATAAAAAAAATTGACCTCATACATAATGAAATGGGTAGCTTTATCATTTCATAAGAAAAAAAAATAGAGAAAATATATTAATTCAGGAAAACTTGGCTTATTAGGCAAACCGGGCCTTGCATAGTAGGCTGAGAAGTGCGTTCTGGCTACTAGGTACATTATATATATATCAGGGATCAGACCAATAGTTGTGGGCATGACATCACCCTAACAATTTCTCTTGTTAGTGTGACGTCATGGGCTTGTCTCGTGTGACAGAAATGTTGAATAAAAACACTTGCATTATAGACAAAACCCAGAATGTAAGACTATTACATATTCTTGAAGAAATCAATATAAAAATAAAACAACCTACCATAAATATTCAATTTACGGAACTCTTCACTACCCACCACGAGAGTAAGAACAAGACCGGAACATGAAGATGCCAACATAGAACACACTGCTCAACATACTAGGCCTACTACACCTGATTAATCTTTGTATATGTATATATATATATATATATATATATATATATATATATATATATATATATATATATATATATATATATATATATATATATATTAGACATATGATATTAAATATGACAAAAAGTGGAATATTAATAATTATAGCATGAATAATTTCTATTTTCTTGTTTTCTTTCACTTGAAAAAGAAGTTGAAAAATCAATTCTGCAAAGTTCGTTTAACGGTCTTATTATGGCCTGCCGCTAAGAGATACATTTCGTTGACCCTTGTCAATACAACCCGTCCTCAGACAAAGTTCATTCCATCCAGCGGTCGACCCCAAAGCAGCATTCATCAATATTAATATGCTTTTTATTCAAAATAGGAATTTTCTCAAATATAAATTAATATTATTATACATTAGCATACTATGCATATTTAGGCATAGATTAGGTGTTTATGTTCTGTTGGCGATTATTTGTGTTTGTACTACATGGGTGAAGCATTTACAGTGTTGTTGGTGGAACAAAAGTCGTCAGCGAAGCACTTGCTCCGGAAGTGTTCGGACGTTATTAGTTGTGAGTCGTTTGTACTCCGTTTTTCATCCATAAACAGGGGGCTTGGCGCGTGCATGGATTGGACTTTGGCTTTTGTTTATCAGGATGGGCTGTGTCAACATTATCAAATGGCGGTATGTTCACTCACAAGATGAGTGGCGCTGCCCAATAAACTCGCCCCTCGGGGCAAAATTAAAAAAAAAATGATCAAAGGCAGAGAGCAAATGGCTACAATTGATCGAAGAAGATTAAGTCACCCAAGAGGTGGCACGGGCATGAATCGCCCGTAAGTGGTACAATTTTTTTGTTCAGTAAATCTATTCAGTGCAGGCGATGAGTCACAATAACGTGGCTGAAGTATGTTGACCAGACCACACACTAGAAATTGAAGGGACGACGACGTTTCGGTCCGTCCTGGACCATTCTCAAGTCGATCAAAAATCTATTCAGTGTTCTGAGGTATCCTTTAATCGTCAGGCTGCTATCGCGGGGGAGGATACTGCTTGACAGTCTTTATGACGGTGTCCAGCAGCCTTGTTTGACCAGGAGAGTGGCTGTGCTGATGACTTCAGGCTGGTTACTGCAAGAGTCAGGGACTCTTAAAGCTCTTCTAAGGTCGTTGGTTCCTTCACATTCCAGGAGATAGTGAAGTAGTGGCTTTTCTGTGACAGTTTGGCAGAAGATGCACTCTCTCTGTCGGGGTTCACCAATCTCCCAGTTGCACCTGTAACCTAGACGTAGTCTATATAACCGAACTTCTATTTCCCTGTGGATTCCTTTTGGGATATTTAACCTTTCTAATTTGGTTGCCTGAAAGGTACAATTTTAGAGCAGCTGAATATATATCCGAGAGAGAGGTGAAGCACCTCACTACGAGACTAGGTTCACCCAGCTTACCAATCTCCTGAGATTCATTGTTAAATTGAAATTATAAATTTAATATTTAAATTCAAGTGTGTATTTACTATTTGTGTCTGCAGAATCGAGCTATTAGAACCCAATTATCTAACCAATCTAAAGTGTAATTACCTAAGTGCAGTTACAGGATGAGAGCTACGCTCGTGGAGTCCCGTCTTCCCAGTACTCTTTGTTGTATAACGCTTTGAAACTACTGAAGGTTTTGGCCTCCACCACCTTCTGACTTGACTTGTTCCAACCGTTTATCTCTCTCTTTGCAAAAGAAAACGTCCTAAAAAAAATTCGACACCTTTGTTTTCTTAGCTTGAATCTGTGTCCTCTTGTTCGTGCTGGCTTCAGGAATTCCTCCTTTTTAATTTGGTCTATTCCTGTTAGTAGTTTGTAGGTGGTGATCATATCACCTCGTCCAGTTTACCGTCTCTAGTCTCCTCGTCACTCTTTGTTTTTCAATTCCGGAAGCCATTTTGTAGCATGCCGTTGCACTTTTTCCAGTTTATTTATATGCTTCTTTAGATTTTGGCGTGTGTGTGTGTGTGTGTGTGTGTGTGTGTGTGTGTGTGTGTGTGTGTGTGTGTGTGTGTGTGTGTGTGTGTGTGTGTGTATTCACCTAGTTCACACAGTTGTGCTTGCGGGGGTTGAGCACTCATCTTTCGGCCCGCCGCTCAACTGTCAATCAACTTTTTTTGTTTTTTCTTACACCCAAGAAGCAGCCCGTAGCAGCGGTTTAACTCCCTGGTACCTATTTACCGATAGGTAACAGGAACATCAGGGTGAAAGAAACTCTGCCCATTGCTTCCGCTGGCGCCGGGAATCGAGCCCCGGACCACAAGACTACGTGCCCAGCGTGCTCTCAACTAAGCCACCAGCGCCCACCTCAGCCACCAGCGCTCACGTGTGTGTGTGTGTGTGTGTGTGTGTGTGTGTGTGTGTGTGTGTGTGTGTGTGTGTGTGTGTGTGTGTGTGTGTGTATGCACGCGCGTGCACGCGCATATTCTTTGATCACATCACGGAAGCCAAGATTCCTTCAAACACAAGTCATGATACATTAATGGACCAAAACGTGAATATGACCTTCAAGTATGGCGGCCTCTCCCGTGTGGCCAATCCTGCCGCGGTGAGCGTCCTGCCGCAGTGAGCGTCCTGCCGCAGTGAGCGTCCTGCCGCAGTGAGCGTCCTGTGGCAGTGAGCGTCCTGCAGTGAGGGTCCTGCAGTGAGCGTCCTGCGGCTATGAGCGTCCTGTGGCAGTGAGCGTCCTGTGGCAGTGAGCGTCCTGTGGCAGTGAGCGTCCTGCCGCAGTGAGCGTCCTGCGGCTATGAGCGTCCTGTGGCAGTGAGCGTCCTGCAGTGAGCGTCCTGCCGCAGTGAGCGTCCTGTGGCAGTGAGCGTCCTGCGGCTATGAGCGTCCTGTGGCAGTGAGCGTCCTGCAGTGAGCGTCCTGTGGCAGTGAGCGTCCTGCGGCTATGAGCGTCCTGTGGCAGTGAGCGTCCTGCAGTGAGCGTCCTGCCGCAGTGAGCGTCCTGCCGCAGTGAGCGTCCTGTGGCAGTGAGCGTCCTGCGGCAGTGAGTGTCCTGCGGCTATGAGCGTCCTGGGGCTGTGAGCGTCCTGCAGTGAGCGTCCTGCCGCAGTGAGCGTCCTGCCGCTGTGAGCGTCCTGCCGCAGTGAGCGTCCTGCCGCAGTGAACGTCCTGCCGCAGTGAGCGTCCTGCCGCTGTGAGCGTCCTGCCGCTGTGAGCGTCCTGCCGCAATGAGCATCCTGCCGCAGTGAGCATCCTGCCGCAGTGAGCGTCCTGCCGCAGTGTGCGTCCTGCAGTGAGTGTCCTGCCGCAGTGAGCGTCCTGCCGCTGTGAGCGTCCTGCGGCAGTGAGCGTCCTGCCGCAGTGAGTGTCCTGCGGCAGTGAGCGTCTTGCAGTGAGCGTCCTGCCGCAGTGAGCGTCCTGCCGCAGTGAGTGTCCTGCCGCAGTGAGCGTCCTGCCGCAGTGAGTGTCCTGCCGCAGTGAGCGTCCTGCCGCAGTGAGTGTCCTGCCGCAGTGAGCGTCCTGCCACAGTGAACGTCCTGCGGCAGTGAGCGTCCTGCAGTGAGCGTCCTGCGGCAGTGAGCGTCCTGCGGCAGTGAGCGTCCTGCAGTGAGTGTCCTGCGGCAGTGAGCGTCCTGCCGCAGTGAGCGTCCTACAGTGAGTGTCCTGCAGTGAGTGTCCTGCGGCAGTGAGCGTCCTGCAGTGAGTGTCCTGCGGCAGTGAGCGTCCTGCCGCAGTGAGCGTCCTGCAGTGAGTGTCCTGCAGTGAGTGTCCTGCGGCAGTGAGCGTCCTGCCGCAGTGAGTGTCCTGCGGCAGTGAGCGTCCTGCAGTGAGCGTCCTGCCGCAGTGAGTGTCCTGCGGCAGTGAGCGTCCTACAGCGAGCGTCCTACAGTGAGCGTCCTGCAGTGAGCGTCCTGCAGTGAGTGTCCTGCCGCAGTGAGCGTCCTGCAGTGAGCGTCCTGCGGCAGTGAGCGTCCTGCCACAGTGAACGTCCTGCGGCAGTGAGCGTCCTGCAGTGAGCGTCCTGCGGCAGTGAGCGTCCTGCAGTGAGTGTCCTGCGGCAGTGAGCGTCCTGCCGCAGTGAGCGTCCTACAGTGAGTGTCCTGCAGTGAGTGTCCTGCGGCAGTGAGCGTCCTGCAGTGAGTGTCCTGCGGCAGTGAGCGTCCTGCCGCAGTGAGCGTCCTGCAGTGAGTGTCCTGCAGTGAGTGTCCTGCGGCAGTGAGCGTCCTGCCGCAGTGAGTGTCCTGCGGCAGTGAGCGTCCTGCAGTGAGCGTCCTGCCGCAGTGAGTGTCCTGCGGCAGTGAGCGTCCTACAGTGAGCGTCCTGCAGTGAGCGTCCTGCAGTGAGTGTCCTGCCGCAGTGAGCGTCCTGCAGTGAGCGTCCTGCGGCAGTGAGCGTCCTGCAGTGAGTGTCCTGCGGCAGTGAGCGTCCTGCAGTGAGTGTCCTGCGGCAGTGAGCGTCCTGCAGAGCGTCCTGCCGCAGTGAGTGTCCTGCGGCAGTGAGCGTCCTGCAGTGAGCGTCCTGCCGCAGTGAGTGTCCTGCGGCAGTGAGCGTCCTGCAGTGAGCGTCCTGCCGCAGTGAGCGTCCTGCAGTGAGCGTCCTGCAGTGAGCGTCCTGCAGTGAGTGTCCTGCCGCAGTGAGCGTCCTGCAGTGAGTGTCCTGCGGCAGTGAGCGTCCTGCAGTGAGTGTCCTGCGGTGAGTGTCCTGCCGCAGTGAGCGTCCTGCAGTGAGTGTCCTGCGGCAGTGAGCGTCCTGCAGTGAGTGTCCTGCGGCAGTGAGCGTCCTGCAGTGAGTGTCCTGCGGCAGTGAGCGTCCTGCAGTGAGTGTCCTGCCGCAGTGAGCGTCCTGCAGCGAGCGTCCTGCAGTGAGCGTCCTGCGGCAGTGAGCGTCCTGCAGTGAGTGTCCTGCCGCAGTGAGCGTCCTGCAGTGAGTGTCCTGCGGCAGTGAGCGTCCTGCAGTGAGTGTCCTGCGGCAGTGAGCGTCCTGCAGTGAGTGTCCTGCGGCAGTGAGCGTCCTGCAGTGAGTGTCCTGCGGCAGTGAGCGTCCTGCAGTGAGTGTCCTGCCGCAGTGAGCGTCCTACAGTGAGCGTCCTACAGTGAGCGTCCTGCAGTGAGCGTCCTACAGTGAGCGTCCTACAGTGAGCGTCCTGCAGTGAGCGTCCTGCAGTGAGCGTCCTGCAGTGAGCGTCCTGCAGTGAGCGTCCTACAGTGAGCGTCCTACAGTGAGCGTCCTGCAGTGAGCGTCCTACAGTGAGCGTCCTGCAGTGAGCGCCCTGCAGTGAGCGTCCTGCAGTGAGCGTCCTACAGTGAGCGTCCTGCAGTGAGCGTCCTACAGTGAGCGTCCTACAGTGAGCGTCCTACAGTGAGCGTCCTACAGTGAGCGTCCTACAGTGAGCGTCCTGCAGTGAGCGTCCTACAGTGAGCGTCCTACAGTGAGCGTCCTACAGTGAGCGTCCTACAGTGAGCGTCCTGCAGTGAGCGTCCTGCAGTGAGCGTCCTACAGTGAGCGTCCTACAGTGAGCGTCCTACAGTGAGCGTCCTACAGTGAGCGTCCTGCAGTGAGCGTCCTGCAGTGAGCGTCCTACAGTGAGCGTCCTGCAGTGAGCGTCCTACAGTGAGCGTCCTACAGTGAGCGTCCTGCAGTGAGCGTCCTACAGTGAGCGTCCTGCAGTGAGCGTCCTGCAGTGAGCGTCCTACAGTGAGCGTCCTGCAGTGAGCGTCCTGCAGTGAGCGTCCTACAGTGAGCGTCCTGCAGTGAGCGTCCTACAGTGAGCGTCCTGCAGTGAGCGTCCTGCAGTGAGCGTCCTACAGTGAGCGTCCTACAGTGAGCGTCCTGCAGTGAGCGTCCTACAGTGAGCGTCCTACAGTGAGCGTCCTGCAGTGAGCGTCCTGCAGTGAGCATCCTGCAGTGAGCGTCCTACAGTGAGCGTCCTGCAGTGAGCGTCCTGCAGTGAGCGTCCTACAGTGAGCGTCCTGCAGTGAGCGTCCTACAGTGAGCGTCCTGCAGTGAGCGTCCTACAGTGAGCGTCCTGCAGTGAGCGTCCTACAGTGAGCGTCCTGCAGTGAGCGTCCTGCAGTGAGCGTCCTACAGTGAGCGTCCTACAGTGAGCGTCCTGCAGTGAGCGTCCTACAGTGAGCGTCCTGCAGTGAGCGTCCTGCAGTGAGCGTCCTACAGTGAGCGTCCTACAGTGAGCGTCCTACAGTGAGCGTCCTGCAGGAAGGAAGCATCCTACAGGAAGCATCCTACAGGAAGCATCCTGCAGGAAGCATCCTACAGGAAGCATCCTACAGGAAGCATCCTGCAGGAAGCATCCTACAGGAAGCATCCTACAAGAAGCATCCTGCAGGAAGCATCCTACAGGAAGCATCCTACAGGAAGCATCCTACAGGAAGCATCCTACAGGAAGCATCCTGCAGGAAGCATCCTACAGGAAGCATCCTACAGGAAGCATCCTGCAGGAAGCATCCTACAGGAAGCATCCTGCAGGAAGCATCCTACAGGAAGCATCCTACAGGAAGCATCCTGCAGGAAGCATCCTACAGGAAGCATCCTGCAGGAAGCATCCTACAGGAAGCATCCTACAGGAAGCATCCTACAGGAAGCATCCTGCAGGAAGCATCCTACAGGAAGCATCCTGCAGGAAGCATCCTACAGGAAGCATCCTGCAGGAAGCATCCTACAGGAAGCATCCTACAGGAAGCATCCTGCAGGAAGCATCCTGCAGGAAGCATCCTACAGGAAGCATCCTACAGGAAGCATCCTACAGGAAGCATCCTGCAGGAAGCCTTTATATATAAGAGATGGAAATTGGCGGAAGCGAGTGATAAGAGAGTGAGGGAGATCCTGGGAGAGCAGGTTGTTGTGGGCGCCGCGCTGCACACCCGCCACCCTTAACTCCTCCCACCTTCTGTTGTTGGTCTCTTGACTGACCAACCGTACAGTGTCAAGCTGGCAAGCCCACGAAGGGTGTCACGCCTGGCAAGCCCATTATGGGTGTTACACCTGGCAAGGCCACGATGGGTGTTACACCTGGCAAGGCCACGATGGGTGTTACACCTGGCAAGGCCACGATGGGTGTTACACCTGGCAAGGCCACGATGGGTAAAACCCCTTTAGGGTTTGTCTTTGCTTGCCCTGCTATGCGAACTTCATATAGTTTCTTTTGGAAGGAGAAGTGCCAGGCTTACATTTCTAACTCAAAGTGACAGGTTTGCCAGAAGCAACGCACTGGGCGACAGACTCAATTGTCTGAACAGGAGAAGAAACACGGGAGCGAACGACATGAAGATTGCTGGGAGGATGATGGACAAGAGCCTGGACAGACAGGCGGTGTAGAGGGTCAAGGGAAATGGAGGAATGCTGGGAAGAAGACACAGGAGACACATCAGACTGAGAAGGAAGGAGAGAAACACCAGATGGAGAACCAGGAGGATCCCATGGTTCAGAACGTTATGAACGTTATAACATAAATTAGGCAGCCCGTAGCAGCTGCCTAATTCCCAGGTACCTATTTACTGCTAGGTACCTGGATATGGTGGGCATATCCAGGTACACGAGTACAAGATACGTTAGGGAAGGAGGAGTCATGGCGGACTTGGTGCCTCGCCTCAGGAAAAGACAAACGTTCACAGTGCTTCAAATTGAGGATGGCTTCCTCAAATTTGCAGTGTATACACTCGCGGGAGAAGGTAGGGTGGGCGTCACCGCAACTGAGGCAGAGCTTGGGGAGAAGAGCACTGAACCTTAGAGTGACCCGAGTCCCTACACATGGGGCATAGAGACACCACATTTGTGCATTTGAGGGCACCATATCTTGAGGTTATCTTGAGATGATTTCGGGGCTTAGCATCCCTGCGGCGTGGTCCTTGACCAGGCCTCCTTTTTGTTACACATCCCCAGGAAGCATCCCATAGCAGCTGTCTAATTCCCAGGTACCTATTTACTACTAGGTAACAGGAGCATCAGGGTGAAAGAAACATTGTGCCTATTTGTCTCCGCCTCCATCGGGGATCGAACCCGGAACCTCAGGACTACGAATCCGAAGCACTGTCCACCTAGCTGTCAGGCGCCCAGATTTCCTGCACTTATTGCAAATAACCTAGGAGAGGGAATCTACTCCTGAACAGAGCATCTGGCACCAGCAAAAATTATAGAAGGTGGAAAGGTCCTGCCATCCAAAGTGATTTTCACAAATCGAAGAGGCTGATGACGACGATGACAACGAGGGGGTCGGGTGAACGTGTCCACCTGGAGGACAGGATGGCCTTGGGCTTCCCAGGATATGTTTAATATCCTCGTGGCAATCTTTCAGGTCCCAATCATCAGTCGCAACATGGTGAAGGAGGAGAACAGTGCCAATACTGGCATTTAACCGGGCATTTTTGTAGATGCTAACAGGGGTTTCTCCAATGCTAGACAATGCGGCTAAGCCAGTAACTACATCCTCAGAAGGAGCAGCAATGACACATGTAGCAAATCGGGAGGGTTAAAAGTAACAGAGACATCCACCGAATCAACAAGGTGTTTATGGAGGAAGAAATCGTTAGGAAGAGTAGAATCTATATGGGTGAGATCAAAGTATTTAGTCCATATAGCAGGACCAAACAAGGTGTTGAACGTATTAGCACTGGAAGGGATCGTGCGAGGGCGTCTGTGGGGGAGTCGGTGCCGAGCACTCCCAGTGAGAGGGGGGGGGGGAGTAAAACGTGCAGTTGTCACAATGAGAGAAGTAGCCACTCTAGGTGAAGAGGTGGTCACCAGAGGGGGCTTGGGGCTCAACCCTACCACAGAGTAGGGAGGTGAGCAGAGCAGGGTACTCGGGAGGGTCAAAAGAGTAGCTTGGTTTGGGCCCAATGTAGCGGGGGCTCCAGAACCCGGTCTTCTAACGCAGTCTGACTCGGGGGCTTGGTCGCCCACCCCACGAGCCTGATAAGCTATAAGAGGATCATTATTCATCGGCATAGAAACGAGGAGGTAATACTTTCATTTACGAATGAGCCCCCATACCCACCATGGAGCCACAATTAGAGGATACGACACCCAGCAAGAGATAGGCCGGGGTCCCCCAGGGGTGCATCGTGAGTATACGCCCCACAAACGCCACCTTAAGAACCGTCAGTCCGTCGAGATCGGGTTCAGTGACAAAAGAAGGATTGACAATAAAAGGTTCCCCTCGCTCGCGACGTTGGGTACTACAGTTCTACGGGTGAGAGAGTATGCCTCCCCAAACACCTGGGGCGTCAAAACAGATGATGTCCGAAAGAATAATCAAGACTGGCTAAAGGTCAGAAGGAAATGACAATTAGAAAGGAGAAGGGAAGGGGGGGGGGGAATGAAACATAAGGAAAAGGAAAAGACTTCTAGCACAATTTGTGAAGACAGCAGCAGGAGCACAAGGCTTCAAAAGGACAGAGGACTGTCCCATGGAGCATCACACTCTGGCAGCCGCCCATCACCCCCTCAACAACCACAAAGGGGTGGAAAGGGAAGGGGACGTCTCCACCAAATAGCATGCCTCTCTTGCCGACTCCAAGATCAGTTGTTGTTGCACGGGACAGTCTAGGAGGAGCCTTAGTCCGGGTGTAACATCTTCATCTACTTGTAAAGTTTAAAACACTGAGTATCTTCGGCTCCATCTTATAGCTGACTGGGGACCACCCCCTTAAATGGTATCTACGAGTGGTGCTCAATGGTGCACAATCTGGAAGTTACTTAATTAGTGCCAATGTACTACTAGCAGTGTGCTTGGCCCCTAGTTATGGAATGTACATATCAATAATGTACTTTTCCTCATTCCTATTGCATTCTATGTTAATGACAACTCTCTAACATAACTTACATATGAAAGATAAGAAATGCCGACTGCTACAAGCCTTATTAATCACTACTGGTAGCAATTTCCTCCTGGGTTGGTGATGACAATTTAAATCTGTGACGAGGAAAACTGGTGATAACCTTAACTACTAGATTGCATGACACTGAACCTGGAACAGGAATTTGGAAGAAGTTGATGTTAACTGGAGTGGGCTCTGAGGGTTGTTCTACTCCTCAAGAACAGCCCGGGGTGAGGCCTGACTTGTGATAACTTGGTCCAAGAGGCTAGGGCCTGTGGGCTTGCAGCAGCCCACAGGCCCTCATATCCACGGCAGTCTGGTTGGTCCCGCACTTACAGACACATGTCTAATTTTTATTGAAGTCCTTTTGTTTTGGAAACAATTCCCCCGCTGGCCCAGCTTACTGGACTACCAGAGGGTGGCAGCTACAGCCCAAGGTGTTCAGTCATCAGCACCAGGGTACACTGAGGTAAACACTGGAACACCCCAGCACCAGGGTACACTGAGGTAAACACTAGACACCCCAGCACCAGGGTACACTGAGGTAAACACAGGAACACCCCAGCACCAGGGTACACTGAGGTAAACACTGGAACACCCCAACACCAGGGTACACTGAGGTAAACACTGGAACACCCCAGCACCAGGGTACACTGAGGTAAACACTGGAACACCCCAGCACCAGGGTACACTGAGGTAAACACTGGAACACCCCAGCACCAGGTACACTGAGGTAAACACTGGAACACCCCAGCACCAGGGTACACTGAGGTAAACACTGGAACACCCCAGCACCAGGGTACACTGAGGTAAACACTGGAACACCCCAGCACCAGGGTACACTGAGGTAAACACTGGAACACCCCAGCACCAGGTACACTGAGGTAAACACAGGAACACCCCAGCACCAGGGTATACTGAGGTAAACACAGGAACACCCCAGCACCAGGTACACTGAGGTAAACACAGGAACACCCCAGCACCAGGGTACACTGAGGTAAACACAGGACACCCCAGCACCAGGGTACACTGAGGTAAACACTGGAACACCCCAGCACCAGGGTACACTGAGGTAAACACTGGAACACCCCAGCACCAGGGTACACTGAGGTAAACACAGCTCAACACTTACTATGTCAACACCACACGACGCTCGCCATCTTCACCAGTTGATACCTGCGAGAAATTATTTAGTATTAATGTATTATTTACAATGTAATACTAATGAATTAGTATTTAGTATTCACTTTGATGTGAAGGGTTGTGCACGCTGTGAGTGGAGGAGGAGGAGGCAGGTAGGGAGGAGAAGGAGGCAGGTAGGGAGGAGGAGGAGGCAGGTAGGGAGGAGGAGGAGGCAGGTAGGGAAGAAGAGGCAGGAAGGGAGGAGGAGGCAGGTAGGGATGACCTGGGACAAACAGCGGACCTGTCATGCGGGGCCACTGTCGAAGGCGTGCTAGGCTACAAGTATGCCATCTGCCCACTCATAATTTTCGCTTTGTCATGTCTGACTGTGTGTCGGCCAAACACAAAATTGTATTAGGTTCGAGAGACGGGATTTACCATGTCATTAACTGATGCTGATGGATAATAGACCAGCATCCATGTCATAGACCAGTGTCACTATGCCGCAGTTTGTTTTATTATATTATCTATCACAGTGCATTAAAATAAGTGCATAGTTTTGCGAGTCGTGTACTTCTCTCTTTTATATACTGTCACCACGTTGGCAGTCTTTCACCTTTTTGTTAGTTTTATTTCCAGTGACATTTTGCATATATTTTTGAGTGGCCAGTGCAAGGCCTTCCCTCCCTGTTCGTGTGTAGGTGGTGAAGAGGTCAAGCTGACTAGTTCAGTGGTTTCCATGTTATTAAACCAAAACACAAACTAAAATCGAACAACTTCTCAGACGAGACGAAGTGCGGCACTTGTTGGGGAACACGACACATCTTTATGCTCCACCCCAACCCAACATATATGGTATTTACATACACAAAGTCCTATGTTTCCCCTACAAAACCACTTGGCCGTCATTTTCATATGTATAATGAAACGTGCTAAATGTTTTCCACGAAACAGCCCTGAAACATAGGTGCTATTTTACAAGGATATGTCCTGGAAAAAAATAAGCTTACCTGGTTGATGGGGTTCTGGGAGTTCTTCTACTCCCCATGCCCGGCCTGAGGCCAGGCTTGACTTGTGAGAGTTTGGTCCACCAGGCTGTTGCTTGGAGCGGCCCGCAGGCCCACATACCCACCACAGCCCGGTTGGTCCGGCACTCCTTGGAGGAATACATCTAGTTTCCTCTTGAAGATGTCCACGGTTGTTCCGGCAATATTTCTTATGCTTGCTGGGAGGACGTTGAACAACCGCGGACCTCTGATGTTTATTCAGTGTTCTCTGATTGTGCCTATGGCACCTCTGCTCTTCACTGGTTCTATTCTGCATTTTCTTCCATATCGTTCACTCCAGTACTTTGTTATTTTACTGTGTAGATTTGGTACTTGGCCCTCCAGTATCTTCCAGGTGTATATTATTTTATATATCTCTCGTCTTCTTTCTAGTGAGTACATTTGGAGGGCTTTGAGACGATCCCAATAATTTAGGTGCTTTATTGCGTCTATGCGTGCCGTATATGTTCTCTGTATTCCCTCTATTTCAGCACTCTCTCCTGCTCTGAAGGGGGAAGTGAGTACTGAGCAGTACTCAAGACGGGACAACACAAGTGACTTGAAGAGTACAACCATTGTGATGGGATCCCTGGATTTGAAAGTTCTCGTAACCCATCCTATCATTTTTCTGGCTGTCGCAATATTTGCTTGGTTATGCTCCTTAAACGTTAGGTCGTCAGACATTATTATTCCCAAATCCTTTACATGCTGTTTTCCTACTATGGGTACATTTGATTGTGTTTTGTACTCTGTATTATGTTTAAGGTCCTCATTTTTACCGTACCTGAGTACCTGGAATTTATCACTGTTAAACATCATGTTATTTTCTGATGCCCAGTCGAAAACTTTATTAATATCAGCTTGAAGTTTTTCAGTGTCTTCAACCGAGATAATTTTCATACTGATTTTTGTGTCATCTGCAAAGGATGATACGAAGATGTGACTTGTATTTTTGTCTATATCTGATATGAGAATAAGGAAAAGCAACGGTGAAAGGACTGTACCCTGAGGTACAGAGCTTTTAACTGCACTTGGACTAGATTTTATATGGTTGACCGTTACTCGCTGAGTCCTGCTTGACAGAAAACTGAGTATCCAGCGTCCTACTTTACCGGTTATTCCCATTGACTTCATTTTGTGTGCTATCACGCCATGGTCACATTTATCGAAAGCCTTTGCGAAGTCCGTGTATATCACATCAGCATTCTGTTTTTCTTCTAATGCCTCAGTGACTTTGTCGTAGTGCTCAAGTAGCTGTGAGAGGCACGATCTTCCCGCTCGAAATCCATGTTGGCCTGGGTTGTGAAGGTCATTGGTCTCCATGAAATTGGTGACCTGACTCCTAATCACTCTCTCAGATACTTTTATGATGTGCGATGTTAGTGCAACTGGTCTATAATTCTTTGCCAATGCTTTGCTCCCTCCCTTGTGTAGAGGGGCTATGTCTGCTACTTTAAGTGCATCTGGTATCTCCCCCGTGTCCAAGCTCTTCCTCCACACTATACTGAGTGCCTTTGCTACCGGCATTTTGCATTTCTTTATAAATATTGAATTCCATGAGTCTGGACCTGGGGCCGAGTGCATGGGCATGTTTTCAATTTCTCTTTCAAAATTTAGTGTGCTCGTGTTGATATCAGTTATATTTACAGGGGTTTGAATATCCCGCATAAAGAAATTGTCTGGATCTTCCACTTTCATGTTGTTTATTGGAGTGCTAAATATGTCCTCATACTGCTTTTTTAGGATTTCACTAATTTCTTTGTCATCCTCCGTGTATGAACCTTCACTTGTACGAATAGGTTCAATACTGGCAGTGGTTTTTGCTTTTGATTTTGCATATGTGAAGAAATATTTTGGATTTTTCTTTATTTTCTGAATTGCTTTCTGTTCTAACTGCCTTTCTTCAGTTTCATATGAGTGTTTCAATTTCCGCTCGATTTCTTCAATCTCCCTATTTAAATTATTCCTTCTTTGACGGGAAATTCGTGTCTGCATAAGCAGTTCCGTTATTTTTTTCCTGCGTTTATAGTGTCGTCTGCGTTCTCTTTCTACGTTGGATCTCTTTCTGGCTTTCCTCAAAGGAACATGTTTCAGACAGACTTGATACGCTTCCGAAGTCAGTTTTTCTATTCCTTCTGTAGGACTTGTATTACTTAGAACAGTTTCCTATGGAATGTTTGTAAGTTCCTTGTTTATTATCTTCCAGTCTATCCTTTTATTATTAAAATTGAATTTACTGAATAGCCCCTCTCGCTTTATCAACGTTTTAGGTCTGTTCTGAGTATTGATGGTCATTTGCACTTCAATGAGCTTGTGATCTGAGTATGTGGTATCTGATATCGTAATGTCTCTGATAATGTCTTCATTGTTCGTAAAGACCAGATCTAAAATATTTTCATTTCTCGTTGGCTCCGATATCTGCTGATTGAGTGAAAATTTGTCACAGAATCTAAGTAGTTCTCTACTCTGTGGTTGGTTAGGTCCTGATAGATTTCCTGGTATAATATTATTGTTTGCTGTTCTCCACCTGAGACTAGACAAGTTGAAGTCACCTAGGAAGATAATATCAGGTATCGGGTTCTCCAAATTATCAAGGCTATTCTCTATCTGTTCTGTGAATTCATCAGCCGTTGCATCTGGCGGTTACCAGCTTATACGCCGGTAAATAAAGTATTTGTAAGGTTACTGTATATGGAGAGATGAGCTTAGTGAACCGTTGAACCATATTTAGTGCGCGCTATTTACACAATTTGATTAGTGAAGCCTAACGTAGGTATGTGGGAAGTTGTGGCTGGAAGCACTCACCCCTGCCCCTCCCTCACTCGCTCTCTCACTTGAGTGACCACAACGTCGTCGTCTTCACCTGCTAAGGAACTCATTGTAAATGTTCACTAGAGAACCTGTACGGTAATTAACGCTGTGAACTGCCAGGCCCTCAGCTGTTCTGGTCACCCTGCCAGGCCCTCACGTGTCCTGGTCACCCTGCCAGGCCCTCACGTGTCCTGGTCACCCTGCCAGGCCCTCACGTGTCCTGGTCACCCTGCCAGGCCCTCACGTGTCCTGGTCACCCTGCCAGGCCCTCACGTGTTCTGGTCACCCTGCCAGGCCCTCACGTGTCCTGGTCACCCTGCCAGGCCCTCACGTGTCCTGGTCACCCTGCCAGGCCCTCACGTGTCCTGGTCACCCTGCCAGGCCCTCACGTGTCCTGGTCACCCTGCCAGGCCCTCACGTGTTCTGGTCACCCTGCCAGGCCCTCACGTGTCCTGGTCACCCTGCCAGGCCCTCACGTGTCCTGGTCACCCTGCCAGGCCCTCACGTGTCCTGGTCACCCTGCCAGGCCCTCACGTGTTCTGGTCACCCTGCCAGGCCCTCACCTGCTCTGGTCACCCTGCCAGGCCCTCACGTGTCCTGGTCACCCTGCCAGGCCCTCACCTGTTCTGGTCACCCTGCCAGGCCCTCACCTGTTCTGGTCACCCTGCCAGGCCCTCACGTGTTCTGGTCACCCTGCCAGGCCCTCACCTGCTCTGGTCACCCTGCCAGGCCCTCACGTGTCCTGGTCACCCTGCCAGGCCCTCACGTGTCCTGGTCACCCTGCCAGGCCCTCACGTGTCCTGGTCACCCTGCCAGGCCCTCACGTGTTCTGGTCACCCTGCCAAGCCCTCACGTGTTCTGGTCACCCTGCCAGGCCCTCACGTGTTCTGGTCACCCTGCCAGGCCCTCACGTGTTCTGGTCACCCTGCCAAGCCCTCACGTGTCCTGGTCACCCTGCCAGGCCCTCACGTGTCCTGGTCACCCTGCCAGGCCCTCACGTGTTCTGGTCACCCTGCCAGGCCCTCACGTGTTCTGGTCACCCTGCCAGGCCCTCACGTGTCCTGGTCACCCTGCCAGGCCCTCACGTGTTCTGGTCACCCTGCCAGGCCCTCACCTGTTCTGGTCACCCTGACAGGCCCTCACGTGTTCTGGTCACCCTGCCAAGCCCTCACGTGTTCTGGTCACCCTGCCAGGCCCTCACGTGTTCTGGTCACCCTGCCAGGCCCTCACGTGTTCTGGTCACCCTGCCAAGCCCTCACGTGTCCTGGTCACCCTGCCAGGCCCTCACGTGTCCTGGTCACCCTGCCAGGCCCTCACGTGTTCTGGTCACCCTGCCAGGCCCTCACGTGTTCTGGTCACCCTGCCAGGCCCTCACGTGTTCTGGTCACCCTGCCA
This sequence comes from Procambarus clarkii, assembly GCF_040958095.1. Taxonomy (NCBI): domain Eukaryota; kingdom Metazoa; phylum Arthropoda; class Malacostraca; order Decapoda; family Cambaridae; genus Procambarus; species Procambarus clarkii. The sequence goes on from NC_091193.1 coordinate 24,303,142, forward strand.
AGCCTATGAGAAGCTGGACATTCCATATTGAAGCACTCTTTCCTGTCTAAAGAGTCTTGCAAATTTCTGGGTGAAAGAATTCACAGCTTTTGGTATATTTACCTGTACTGACAAGGTTTCTGCACTTTCTAGGGTGATCGTACTTACATGTTCCATTTGTTCTTCCCGATATCCCATGCTTACAGATACCCCATTTGTAATACCGACAGATTTAGGGTCCTTCTTTTGTTTGTTTCCCTTTGCCAGGGACCGCGCTCTGCTCCGGCGTCCCCGACTCCGCGCTCTGCTCCGGCGTCCTCGACTCCGCGCTCTGCTCCGGCGTCCCCGACTCCGCGCTCTGCTCCGGCGTCCCCGACTCCGCGCTCTGCTCCGGCGTCCCCGACTCCGCGCTCTGCTCCGGCGTCCCCGACTCCGCACTCTGCTCCGGCGTCCCCGACTCCGCGCTCTGCTCCGGCGTCCCCGACTCCGCGCTCTGCTCCGGCGTCCCCGACTCCGCGCTTTGCTCCGGCGCCACTGACACCGAGCTCTGCGCCACGTCTACTAGTACCTTGGTGTCATGGGCGGTTTGTTTGAAGATACTTGTAATTGCTATGCAGGCATTTATTAGTGATTCTCTGTTTTCAGCACGAGTTTTATCCAGGATTTTGATCATCTTCAAGAAAGCTACATCATCTTTTTTGCAGAGCCAGTACACAGAGTGGTCACTGGGACCATTTCTCCTTGGATTATTAGTCATGTTGTCATGCTACCCTATACTACTACTACCATATACTACTACCACTACCACCCTATACTACTACTACCACAGCTACCATATACTACTACTAAGCACTACCTAATAAATTCCCTCCCTATAACCTACCTAACCCCTATATTGTTAACCCATGTCTGTTTTTTTAAACAACGCTGTTTGTCGACCTAATTGCATTTGTGCTGCTTTTTGTGCCATGTTGCCCCCTTTTTTATTTTTATTTTTATTTGTTCTCAACACATTTTATACTTTAATCTCAATTAGTATTAAGTTTTAGTCTTTAATGTTTTTCCTGCCCAAAACGCTTTGCGTAATCGTGGCTTCAGGCATTGTATGTACTAGCTCTATCTATAAATCTATCAATTTTTGTAAAACCTCTTGCATGTATGTACTTTACCTGAATAAACATTTATTTATTTACTATTTATTTATTTACTACTACCACTGCTACCCTATACTACTACTACTTACCACTTGCCATCTTATACTACTACTATTACTACTACCACTGCTACCCTATACTACTACTACTACCACTGCTACCCTATACTACTACTACTACCACTGCTACCCTATACTACTACTACTACCACTGCTACCCTATACTACTACTACTGCTACCCTATACTACTACTACTACCACTGCTACCCTATACTACTACTACTACTACCACTGCTACCCTATACTACTACTACCACAGCTACCCTATACTACTACTACTACCACTGCTACCCTATACTACTACTACTACTACCACTGCTACCCTATACTACTACTACCACAGCTACCCTATATTACTACTACTACCACTGCTACCCTATACTACTGCTACTACCACTGCTACCCTATACTACTACTACTACTACCACTTCCTATGGATACCATCACATGTTGGCATCTCAAGGCATGACACTGTTGATATGCTTGCTAAGACAGCCTGCAGAAAACTAGTGGTAGAAATTGATATGGGTGTTTCATTAGCAGTGACAAAGAGAATACTTAAACAAATATCTAATGAAAATCTCACCGACCTAACAAATTCTCAAAGACCTGAAAGTTGTAGCATTAAATATTATGATAGATATCGTGAGGAGACAAAAACCCAAAACCCAAAACTTTCTCAAAACCCAAATGTCGAGTATACAATGTGTCAACTTTGTGAAAGAGAAAACATGCACTCTCTTGAACAGTATATTGTAGAATGTCCCATACTGACTGACTTTCGCCCTCCTGGGCTAAGGTATGCTGAACTCTGTAGTTACTATATGAGTACTGGAACACTTGATGATATATTGGACTTGTATCCAAGATTGACCATGTAATATATCAATCATACAATGTATATATATGATGTAACTATATAACCTGAGCTTGTAAAAGCACCTTCATCACCTTCAGTGATTAAGTGCTTAATTGCACACTAGTTTCTTTATCAGCTACCTCACCCTGTCAGAGTAAATGAGACAAATGTATGTGAATGCATGTGTGTGTGTGTGTGTGTGTGTATATATGTATGTATATGTGTGTGTGTGTGTATGCATATGAATGGGTATAAAGTATATATGGAAGCTGATCAGAATTACATTTCACCTTTGTGAATGTACATTAATGACACTATGTAAAAGACACATCTAACACTTTATGTAGGGCATACGTAAATCTGTGTATCTATGTATTTACGTATGTAGGTTAGCTTAGCATTTTAAAAGCACCGAATCACCTTCTGTGGTTGAGTGTTCAATAAACCCTTGATCACCATGGGTTGGCATGAGGTGTGAGTAGGTTTGTTTGGGTATGGGCTGTGTAGGGTTGTGAGTGCCTTGGCTAGGGTGGACAGTGTGGGATGTCTTAGCTGGTGTCTGGTTTCTTTGAGCCGGAGGTGTCCTTCCCATGTGGATAGCCCAGAAAAATGCAGCGTGTTCAGGAACTTCAGGCCACTTAAAACATAGTGTAGACAAATTCCAGTAAATATCTTTAAAATCCCAGTGCAATAGAAGTTTGGATGGACCCCAAAAATTCTGTTCTGGTCATACGAGTGACTGTAACAATGAAAAAAATGCGAGTGTTCCAGATTTTTATAGTTAATCAGTACACCTATTCAGCCAGACTTGTAATGATTTGTATTAATTTGATACAAGTAAAGCTTTTCATTCTGGGTGATAATTCTGTTACTAAGAAGGCAATACTAAGGTTAAATATTTTGTCCTACATTATTATTTATACTGTAAACAGAAACTTTAGTTTTCTGTTGTGAGGGAGAGAAAAATGTAGGTGACGAGATAGCTACCCATGCTCTGATAAACCAAACCAAACCTCATCTAACCGAACTATAGTACCTCTAGTTCTATTGAATTTCTAACATGTACCACTACCAAGGCAGTTATATATGCTCTAGTAATTTTTTTTAAATTAAAAGAACTGAAAATGTTGGAATCAAATAAATTTTGTGCTTATTTTACAATAATTTTTGTATCTTACTGCATGCTGAATTCAGCCTATTGCCTAAATATGTATTTAATTCTAGAGTTGTTTTGGGGCAAGAATACACTGAATGTTATGAAGTACGAGAGGCTAAGGGTAGGTTTCATTAACTACCTTAGGCTTTCCTTATTATTTCATACAACAAGAATATTATGTTTCAAATGTAACTCTGGATTTGAAGTCAACATCAACTGAAAAAAATATTAAAAAGTTATATCAGTCAGATATACTTAAAAGGAGAGATGCATCCTGTTATGCAAACAGATTTTTTATTATATTTTTATATTTAAGTGCTAAGATGGCTCAAGGCTGTATGTTAAGGGCTAAGCTGTTCCCAAGTTAGGGTTAAAATGTTTAGCAATGTGGCTACACATCACCCAATGGTGGAAAACAGCAATGTTTTCTGGCACATATTCACTCCATATGGCTAATTCCTTGCAAACACTGGGTACAACCAGAGCAGTGAGTACCTGAACCCCACCCCACACAGACGACCAACTGGAAGACTATTTATCATGTGGAGACTCCATATCATACAAATATCAGGTATTTTTTTTTTAACACCGTTACGTTAAAAAATATTTCTTAGCCTGACAGCTGAATATTGAAAGCCCCACTTGTCAAACCACAAATTTCCAGGCTTGATCAAACAAAAACACTTAAAACATCTTCCTATAAACCTAGGAGTAATTGCCAATATCTTGGGAGAAACCAGAAGCCTTTTAAAGAATCCCTGACAATTGGCACCTCTCGGGTAAGTCAGTGCCAAACCCCTTCCCGCCCACATGTCGATCCTAACACCTTAAAACTTAATTTAACTTAGCTGTGCCCCATACAGGGGCCAGATATTGTATCAATCCGTGATGTTGAAAGAGTGCTTGTGGCAATATTATGACACAACAGGCAAAAATCTCAATACAACTTTGGTGCCCCCCCCCCCCAGGAGAGCAGGAGCCACATATCCACCCAACGTCGCTGTTGAACTCAAGAGTGGTGTGTATCCTAATTAAATTTATAGTTAAAGGAGTCTAGAACAGTCGATGATACCTGGGTATTAGGTGGGACTAGGGATATTACATGTTTGTACTTACACTGCTGTGAGTGCTATGTCATGCACACAAAAATTACTTACAGTGCTCCTCAGAAGCGTCAATGGTGTTTCCTTCAGTTAAAAATTTGAGATTTATCTCCACTCTCCAACACCACTTGATCACTGAAAGTTGAAACATACGATAAACGTTTGGAAAGATGCCAATGTTTACATTTACTGAAAGTACTAGAAACTACCACAAGCGAGAGAGCGCGCGCTTAGAGCAACTTGACACTTCAAACTTAGGATCAGTTATATAGGATTAAATACTTTCTTCCACCCATAACTATGAATCCAAAGAAAATGGGCACGTTTTCTAACAAGAAGCGCCTGGTAATATGTTTTGTACCACTATGTAGAGTTTATATTGAATGTTTTCAGTATTATATCACTGTTTGTTACTGCTTACAATTGTATTTATATTACTGATAGCAGTTTTAATATAATCTATAAACAAAACGAAGTATGTGTAATGGGTGTAATCATCTTTAGCTTTACTTAATATAACGATCGTATGATATATTTCATTTGTTTACTAACTATAAAATGTAGATTATTTACTGTCGTCTGCTATTATCGATTACGAAAAGTTTGAGAACATCTGCTTCCATTGGTAATCAAGTTGTTATAAGGAAAATACTCCGTATAATATCGATGTAGAATTTTGAAAACAACAAAGCATCGCCTATTACAAATAGTTTCTTTTTAGAATCAAATGCTTTTAAGATGAGTTAAATCTTATTTATGGTAGACTGAGAGCTACAATTCATTGCCATAAATTTGGTCTGCTAGAGTTTTAGTGTTTATTATATTATCCAAACATCTAACACTGACATGTATTAAGCTGTGCGATTTTCCGTGATTTATTAGGAATGTTGTAACCATGTCGAGCTTAAAGTTAGGTAAGTAAAGCATGTTATTAGAAAGTGATATGCTTATGACGTATTAGTGAGGTTAAGTTTGGAGGAAGGACATAAACGAGGCGTGGGAAGAAGCTGGTGTTTTTGTTGTCAGATGAATCACTCCACCCTGGTAATAGAGGCTCATGTAGTTTACTGTATTATTGGTTTTCTGCAGCGTTGTCATGATGTATCGAGTGGAATGGCGTGAAATATGATGTTTTCTGCTTAGTTTCCTACATTTATAATCAGCTTTTATCAGTGATAATGGTTAGATATATGCGGGTAAGGTTAAGGTTTGGACATAATGACACTGGAGCATCCCATTCATTCTCGATCACTGCTGCTTCTTCCTGTCTACACTATCTTCAACTCTCTGGGTCCATAGTACTCTATGTCTTCAATAATTGTTTGTCTTATAATGACTGACCTTTGACAAATGCTGTAACATTATATAATTGAAGTTGTCTGAGTGTCCAGCTACTTGTAAGAATTTAATTTGTTTCAAAGCCATTCCAGAATAATGCCAGTGTAGTAGTAACCCTACATTTTGTTGTATTATATGATTTGAAGTAATTGGAAGGAAACAAACCATAGTGATTGATTACCTCAACACATTATCAGACCTTTCTCATCATGACAGAATACTCAAAATACACTCTGAACAAACCACTGACAAGAGGCACGGTACTAAATCATTAAAAAATTGTTGACAACTAAAATATTCGCAGAACTGAATCAAATTCAAATTTATCATTGAAGATTCCATATGAGAGGTGAGGTTCAATCTTGGGATGCAGCACAGTTACCTGCTCTCTCTCTCTTTCTCTCCATGTATGAGTGCCATACTCATGTCTCCTTATCTGTTGGGGTTTATGTACATTCTGTACATAAATGTGTACCTTATGTACCTGCTGGCTTGTGAATACTCACAGTCTTGTAGCACAGTGGTCTATGTCATTGACTCACAATCAAGGGTCATGAGTTCAGGTTCTGGGAATGACAGATATGATTGTGCATTGTTCCATTCATCTAATGACTGTTCAACTAGCTATAAATAAGTACCCAGGAGTTGTGGCAACTGTTGTGGGCGGCACCTGGGGAAAGGTCAGTAGTTGGCCCAGGGGGACCTTGATAAGTTTATGAACAGGCTTCCTTTCACTAACAGTGGGAACAAAAAGTCTCCTCTGACATTATGTAGGTTGGTTTCTCCTTGCTTGTGGAGTCAAACATGACGTTCTGTAGCTGATTCAGGTAGCCAGAGGGATGTTAGCATGGATTTCATTCCTCTTAACCTTCATAGGAGCTGCCTCATATGGGACAATAAGCCTTCTGCAATTTCCTTAATTCTTTTGTTTATGTTCTTACGCTTGACATGCTCCCACAAGACCCAAAAGAGGTGGACACCAAAGAGACACTAGATGCCAAGCACTGTGCAACTCCCTGGGAAGTGGATCTCTGTCTGGCCAAACTCATAGTGAGGACATGCGATCTGCTAACCTTGTGTGAACTATAAGGCAGTTGACACTAGGTGAGGACCCACACCCAGTCAACCACATAATTGAGGAGTTGGCTATCATCCAGTCCACTACATTAGGCCTTGTATGTTTACCAACCCCAGTAAACTATCTGTGACAGTCTAAAAATCCCCTTTCACTAAAAGCAGTACTGCCTCGACTGGGGTGGTGCAGATCCTGGAGAAGGGGCAGTGAGCTGCTGATGTCTCCAGGTAGATGGTCTTGTGATATAACCGACTTTGGGGAGCAGCTGCCAGAGGGTACCTGGATTGTACCTGGGTGGGGTTCTGGGGGTCCTACTGCCCAAGCCCAGCTTAGGGGGCAGGCTTGGCTTGTGAGAGCTTCATCCAACAGGCTGCTGGTTAACTGTTGCTTGGCGGTTTCTTCATTAGCTAGTAGAAGAAAATTATCCTGCATTGATCCTAAGGGATTGGAGGCTAAAATTTTCAGGCATGTTAGCACTATTTGAGTGTGTCAGTCAGTCATTCTGGAAGTTTTATGTACAGCATTAGGAAGTATGGCTCCAATACGCTTCAGGCCTACAAGGTCACATTGGAGGCTTGTCTGATATATTGGCAGGTGCACCTGCCAATATATCAGACAAATTTTCTTTGACTTTGTATTTTTTACGAGGAACAATGGCCTATAAGACACCCTCGTGTAGTTGGAAGCAGTCTATGTCTGCCTTCCACAAGGTCAGGCACCCAGAAAGGTAGGAATCCCAACACAAACTACAGCTGGTTAAAAATTGCAAACCAAAAACTAAACGAGCAGGCAGAACGTCCCCAAGAGAAAACAAGCAAACAAGCATGATGTCACTACAGCCGCGGTACCACTGTCTGCGCAGCTCCCCCCTCCTTGGGATGGGGAAGGGGGAGCCCCAGACCTCCTATGCCAGCTACCCAACCCCAGTTCTGAGGCTGTTGTGTTGAGTGGCGGTCAATCGACACTGGCTCCCATCCTTGAGCAGTGCTGTGCCTTGTGGTGATGTGCTGCGGTGTGGTGGTGTGCGAGTTAGGTGTAATTCAAGAAGTACTGGGGCTGCATGCACCTAGGAGTCACCTTCCCTAGGTGCCCTGTAAGTACTGCCCTTGAAGTTTGAAGTTACCTTACACAAACTGTTTGAGGACTACCTCTGCAAGGTTCTTTCGCTGCTTGGTGATTCCCCGCCCTTGGGGTCAGCTGGGGTTTTTCCTACCACTATTTGGCTTTGGGTAGGAGGTAGTATCATCGCTGGCTGGGGCTCAAGGTACTGTGCAGCTGTCTTATATTGCGCTTAGCGGCTTGTTCTGTTCCTTCTAGAGACATGCTTTTACGGGGCATTTCTTTTCTTTTCTTTTGCCTGGTGGGGGTCTGCCTGGTGTGGGTTTAGGACCACTTGTACTATTTTGGTGACTCTCTGCTAGGTCCCCATGATTGCACACATTACAGGGGTTCAGCTTTTGTTTGTTTGTTTGGTAGTTCTGGGATAACCGGTTAGCAGTACCTTGCCTGGGCTTCCCTTAGCAGTCAGCTCAGTCAGTCAGTCAGCTAAGGGGCCCTGGAAACCCCATTGGGGCTCATTGGTCCAATAGATGCGTTCTCTGAGTCCTGTCTCGCTTCGTGCGAGTTTGAAGGTTGCTCTGTCCCCTTGTCTCAGGGTAACACTCACCCGGATTGTCCCGGAGACTCAATTCGAGTGTCTCACTCTTGACATGGAGTCCTGTGAGTAGTGTTCCTTGCTTGTACTCCAGTTCACCCAGTCCTCTGATACTGATATTTGGGTGCAGGCAGCTTTCGCATTGCATGCGAAGTTTAGGTTGCTGCAACGCACTTGGTTGGTTGCCTTTCCAGATGCCCCACAGCTGCCTCGCTTGGATTATAAGGACCCAGACTTGGGGGCGTTAGTTGCCTCAACTTTGGTTTCACCCGCGCCTCTTTGTCATTTCCCTGCTGTAGTTCATCCTCTCCCCTTCCCCATGCTCCTGACTCCCAAACGTCTGAGGGTTTCGGAGTCGGGGCAGGGTGGTGTGAGGCTCAGGTGGCTTCGGGGACTGCCTCTTCTGGATCAGCGGCAGAGGCATTTGAGCCTGTTCCTCCTGCTGGGGCTTTCGGGCCGTGCCAGCGAACCCCCTTCTTCCCTGCTTTACTGTTGGACTTTGCCTTTTCTCCAGTGGCAGAGGATTTGGAGGACAGCTTTGCCCCGAGTCCTGATGTGGAGGATCCCGGGGCTGGGGAGGAGTTGACTTGTGGGGCTTGGGTCCCGTTTGACCTCGCTTGGATGCTGGTAAGCTATGCGTGGAGCTTGTTGTTACAGGGGAAGGGGTTTTCCTATCCACCCTCCCTGTATGAGTTTGATATGGGTTTGGCTCCTCTCTGGGTTCAGTTCCGGGTTCCCTTGGGTTCCTGGGTTCCTCCTTCCGGAGGTTTTCTGCTTCCCGCATTCCCCTTCGGAAGGTGCGGGGCCCTTGTGGCTTACCTCTTGCAAGAAACAGATTATGCCTTGATAATGAATCCTTTTTCTGAGTTTGGTTCCTCTTTTCCTTACTGAGTGCATTACGAGGTGCAGGAGTCTTCCTGGCTGGTGGACTGCCCATTCTTTTCATTGGGGGCATGGCATGCGTTTTGTCGGATTTGCACGCTTGAGTGGCAGGAATTGACTACGATCATTCGGGTTTACCTTGGGGGGGGGGGGGGCGAGTTAGAGCACCTCAATGCATGCTTGTTCGCCCGTGCTTCCTTGTGATGTCAGCCAGGTGCAGCTTCATGTGCAGGTTCTCTCCCTTTCAGCGTCTGGTCAGTGAGGAGGCTCATGGAGGATGTGGAAGAGCTGGGTTCCGGGCCAGCGTCCGGTACATTTGCCTTGGCGGCTCGGGCGTCGGGTGCTCTGTTGAAGTTGTTTGCGCCGATTCTGAATGAAGTGGTGTCTCTGTTCTTTGCTTCTTCCCTCAATTGCCAACAGGTGGTGCTCGTCCACTCTTTGGAATCTGCTTGGGCCCTGGCTCTTAGATTTTCATCCCCTTTTTGTCCATTGCTATTTGCTGAGTCTACAGTGGTGTATTTTCTGCAGGCAGCTTCGTAGAAAGGAGACAAGAGAGATATCAAATAATATACACGTGGAAAATACTGGAGGGCCAGCCAGGTTCCAAATCTACATAGTAAAATAACAACATATTGGAGTGAACGATATGGAAGAAAATGCAGAATAGAACCAGTGAAGAGCTGGGTTGCTATAGACACAATCAGAGAACACTGTATAAACATCAGAGATCCACGGTTGTTCAACATCCTCCCAGTGAGTATAAGAAATATTGCCGGAACAACTGTGAACATCTTCAAGAGAAAAGTAGATAATTTTCTCCAAGGAGTGCCGGATCAACAGGGCTGTGGTGGATATGTGAGCCTGCGGGCCGCTCCAAGCAACAGTCTAGTGGACCAAGCTCTCACAAGTCAAGCCTGACCTCGGGCCGGGCTTGGGGAATAGAAGAACTCCCAGAACCCCATCAAACAGGTATCAAGCAGGGGTCTAGTTGCCGGCCTATGTCCTATGTCGGACTTGTTGGTTCTCCGGGGGGGAGGGGGGGTCCTGCTTGGAAGGATCGTTCCAGGGCTTGGGGTTCCTTGTGTCGTTGTAAGCCAGTGGTGCCAGATTCGGGGCCGGCCTCTCCTGCAGAGCCATCGGCGTCTGGTCCGGGCAGTGCCTGCTCTGAGCGTCAGTTGGGCTCTCGTAAGGGTCATCGGCCTTTTCACGGTTCATCCCATTGGCGCGGCGATAGGGGTGAGGCTCGCACTGTTTGCCCTTGCCTGGTCCCACAATTCGTACTCATTTTGAGTTGTTTCCTTGGGCCTGAGGTGACGTTGGGTGTCGCGTGTGTGCTCACCAGGGATATGGTTCTTTCCCAGCTCGCCAGATTCGGGTTCTTGGTGAAATGGAGGAAGTCCCATTTGGTTCCCTCTCAGGTTCTGACTTGGCTGGGTTTTGTGTGTGACTCTCGGACCGCTTCCTTGTCTCTCCCTCCCGCGGCATTGCTGCAGCTGTAGTCCCGCCTTCATCTGTTTTGGGGGGCTCCCGAGACACTTGTTGGTTGTTCGAGCAGCTGTGTGGCAGTCTGAACTTTGCCATGCTGGTCTACCGTCGGGCTCACAGCAAGGTGCGGGAGTTTGCGACGGTGTGGCTTTCGCTTCAGAGGGTTTGCGTCGCATGTGGATTGACAATCCGGCTTCATTCGGACTGCTCCCCAGTGATTCCTTGTCTGAACTGCAGGGCTTCGATGAGGGCCTTGGTTCTTTGTGGCTGGTTATTTCAGGTGACTCGTCTGCTGAGTTCTCGGGGTTTGGCTCTCCTGGTGGTTTATATCCAGGGAGTGTCCAGCGTCTTGGCAGATGGCCTGTCCCGCTTCATTCACCTGTCCATGGAATGGATATTCGATGCCGATCGTTCCATTGGCTCTGCCAGATGTTTGGGCACCCGAGTTGGACCTCTTCATGACGGCCTGGTTGAGGCGTTTTCTGGTATATGCGGTGCCCTTCCCCGACTGCAAGGCCATTGGGGTCGATGTCTTTCGACTGGACTAGCTGTGGTGGGGTTACCTGTACTTGTTCCCCCCGGTTCGGTTGTTGCTCCATGTCCTGGCTCACTTGAAGACTTAGCAAGAGAGTGTAGTCCTCTTGGCTCCTTGGTGGCCAGTTCAGCCCTGGTTTCAGGCTCTTCATGCTCTGTGTCTGAACCCAAGGGTCTTCCTGTGACTCCGCCTCTTTCAGCAGATCGGTCCGGTCCGGTACATGGCTGGTACGTTGTTCTCCTACGATCTTCATGTCTAGTCTTTTTGATGTGGGTTTATCACCATTTGTATGATGTTCAGGTGGCTTCGTTGATGGTGTCTGCGAGTTTCGTCTCGGCAGTAGTATAAAGTTTCCGTGCGGTTCTTTCGGCACTTCTTGACTCTTTGTAGGTTGTCTTCGATTTCTGATCGGATTGTTTTGTCCTTTCTCTCTTGGTTGTTTCAGGACCGTCATCTTATGCCGATTACTGTCGCCTCGTATTGTGCGGCGCTGGCGGAAACCGCTTCAGCTTGCATTCAGGGTGGATGTCACTTCTGCTTCATTCCGCATGCTTTCTTGGGCATTGTTTCACCTCCGGCCTGCTCATGCGCCGCCTGAGTCGTCCTGGTTGTTGGACTGGGTGCTCTCTTTTCTCTCTTCTCCTCGGTTTGTGGAGGTCCCTTCAGTTCAGGACTGCCTTTCTAAGGCTCTTTTTCTTGTTGGCATTGGCCTCGGGGGGGGGGGGGGGGTAGGGTCAGGGAGCGTCATGCTCTCCTCCAGTGTAGGGGTTTCTGCTCAATTGGTCCTGTTGGTTGTTTTTTTCATTTGCAGCTGTCTCTTTCTTTTCTGGCAAAGAATGAGACTGCAGCTTTCTGGAGGGGTCCTTGAGTTGTTGATGCTTGGTTAGTTCGGCCGGGGGTGCATCATGTCTTGTGTCCGGTTGCGGCTCTTCACTGTTACTTGCATGCCACGGCCTCCGTGGCAAGAGATGTGCTTCATGTTAACCCAGTTTCCCTTCTTCCCTGTTCCAGGGTGCAGGTCTCCCAGGTCGTCCACAGGATTATTCGGCCCCAGCTAGCCTGCGGTCTATCCTTGTGTCCACGATGTTCATAAGTTAGCGGCTTTGGCTGCTATTTTTCGTAATATGTCCTGAGCTGACTTTCGGGCACGAGGTTTTTGGAGGTCGAACAGGGTCCTGGCTACAAGGTACCTTGTTAATGTTCCTAGCCCTTCTCGGGCTTGTGTAGCCTTGAGTCGCAGGTTCATCAGTCATACTTGGCATCTGGAGAAGTTGTAGAGAATCTCAACATCATTTGGATCTGGGTAGCTGGGGAGCATTTGACCCATGGGATGGCAGTGCCCCAAAATCAACACCACTACCACATTCTGTGTTTAACCACTGTGCTGCGCTGGCCAAGAAATCTTGTTTGCCCATTGCTGCGTCAACCAAGAAAGCACTTTTTTATTTTTCCATACACAGTCGAAACATGCTTGCAGTAGGTTGGGTACAAAATGGACTCCTGGAACCTCCAGTGAAAGGCAGCTATCGTGAAAAAATAATCCCAGATTTTCCCTAGGGCTGCTGGCAGGATCAGTTCTGAATGAGCAACCAAAGGTGGCACGCACTTCTGGCTCTCAATCCCTTGTTGGACACGGTGTTGAAAGATTGCTCTCCTTCAGTGAAATTCAGACCTTATTATTTGAAGAACATAAGGGTCATGATATTGATGAAGCTAGGCACAATAAGGACCTAACACAAAGGTCGGATGCAAGTGCTACAGCAACGATGAAGATGATACAGCTAACGTATCCAGTTGTAGCTGAATTGTAGTATTCCATGCTCACCCGTGTTATCTCCAATTTTTTTTTATACTGTAGATGATTCATAGATGAATCGTTTTCTGCGTTCAGTAATGATGTATCTGATACAAGTAGCATAGATGGACAATGTTGGTTTCTTTGATGATGTTTTCCATGGATCTTTTCAGTAATAGCTGAATCTCTTCCAGAATACACTGTACCTTACAATTGATCTTTTTTTATAACTTTTTCAAGACTATTTTACACTTCACGAGTGTGGCTACATACCACCTACAGGTACTAAAGCAAAGAGGGTACATGAATGCATTATTTGCAAGGACACAGAACGAAGAAACAGGAAGCGAAAATCTGTTTGTACCTGGTGTATCGAGAGCGAAGTCCCGCTGCTTCAATGATTATCTCGCACTCCTGAAGTACTGAGTGTGTAATACAGTGTGTTACTATGTAAATAATGTGTGAAACTGTACACATTGTAATTTTAGTGATTTTGAACAAGAAATATTGTAACAATAAACATTTATTGTGAACACATTACTGACATGTATCACAGTTCCATGGAACATTATGAATATTTGAATGTATACATATTGTAAAGGACTCAAATATGTATCATATATGATAAAAAAAATTGCATTGGAATTACATAGAACAAATAATTGAAAATATATTTGTGGCAACTCGCGGTGCTTGAATGGCCTGTGCGTGCCTGTCTTTGGGAGCTTCACGCACGGGCGACCAGCAAAATGATGATGTTGTAATGACCGCTTACCCTGTCGTAATAACCGCGGTCTCTATTGTAATAACCCGATGTTCCCCAGTATTAATCCTGTTATCTTGTTATCTCTCGTGATCGTAATATACGCTCTCTGTTGTACATCTCTGTCTCTCTTCACTCAATACCCCAGCTTAACACTGTTACAGTCCAGTATGACCCCTCACTGGACTGCCACGTATATAAGAGGAATATTAAATGAGGAAGATACACCAAGGACAAGGGTTATTCGCTTATTACTAATTATAAAATAAAAACCATTAAAGCACTGCCACCACCTTCCCGACCAACCATACCTGAATGTGTCGATCACCGATCCCCCAGGAAGGCAAGGAATCAGTAACCATGGGACTCCGGGTAATACGAATTTCAGTAATAAATTTTGGAAAATTAGTTTGTGTAATTTACGTTACTAATTTAAATCCAAGGGCAACTTTAGTATCGATTAATTGTTAGGAGAACCTGGGGGGCTTCCAATACAACACCTAAAAATGACAAAGTAGCAAAATATATCAAAGGGGAGTTAAGTGAATACCACTGGACAAGCTATACAATTTATTTTATGAAACATGTAAATTAAGACAATTTGAACACATCACCTATTCTATTCCCCTAGAGGCACAATGGATATTTACCGAGGACACAAAACTCAAGTGCTACTATACCTTAAATACCCGCACTACGGCCACGATGTTGATGGCTGCCCTCAGCCCCGAGGATACGGGCTTGCGGCCCCTGTTCCTAATACACTCCCAAGACACACTGATGAAATTTTGTTTTACCAGCTTATTGCTGGGAAGGATTACTCCTCCCACCATCTACTACAGCCCCAGGGCTCCACCCATTATTTTGGCAATGGCCAACCATTTAACACGTAGGCCTGAGGTCTGGCTCTCTAGGGCCAATAAGGACTTGGCCCTTATCTCAGGCCAATCACCTTCACTGATCTGTCGTGGAAAGCTACATGAATTCCTGAAGATTGAGTCAGCTCTCCCCAGCTAAAGAGAAGGGGGACAAGGCGCGTCTATGGAGCCCAGGCACCTGCGAGCAATGTTTACAAAACTGATAAATTATGTTCAAGCCTGTCTCCTCTAAGATAGCGAGTAGGGACATTTGACTCTGCCTCGTATGGGGAAGAGGCCGGTGAGAGGGGAAGAGAGGGAAATATCTGAGTGGGGAAGTTGAGTGGGAGAAGCCAAGGTATCCACGACCACCCTACCCTCAGGTCAACCTCTTGACCCTGACAAATGGTCGACAAGGGGGGGGGGGAAGAGGAGGAGACGAATGACGGCCACGGGGAGGGGAGAAGGAAGGAGGGGAGAAGGAGAGGAGGGGAGAAGGAGAAGGAGAGGAGGGGAGAAGGAAAGGAGGGGAGAAGGGAGAACCAATGATCTGAGCCCCAGAATGACGGCCACGGGGAGGGGAGAAGGAAGGAGGGGAGAAGGAGAGGAGGGGAGAAGGAGAAGGAGAGGAGGGGAGAAGGAAAGGAGGGGAGAAGGGAGAACCAATGATCTGAGCCCCAGATCATTACAATGTCACACGCCCCCTTCGCCACGTCCCCAACCTTGAGGTTACCTTGAGGTGCTTCCTGGGCTTAGCGTCCCCGCGGCCCGGTCATCGACCAGGACTCCTGGTTGCCGGACTGATCAACCAGGCTGTTGGACACGGCTGCTCGCAGCCTCACGTATGAGTCACAGCCTGGTTGATCAGATATCCTTTGGAGGTGCTTATCCAGTTCTCTCTTGAACACTGAGGGGTCGGCCAGTTATGTCTCTTATGTGTAGCGGAAGCGTGTTGAACAGTCTCGGGCCTCTGATGTTGATAGAGTTCTCTCTCAGAGTACATGTTGCACCTCTGCTTTTCAACGGGGGTATTCTGCACATCTAAATAGCTATTCTGCAACACCAATAGCTAAACTATGTGGAATTTATTAGCTTTTCTGGGGGGGGGAGCCCCGTCGGCTCCCCAGAGCTATCCAGGCTGATATGTAACTATTTGCTTTCTGGCATCAAAGTGCATGGAGTCCTTGCCTACTGGGGACCACGAGCCAGAACCTGACCCCTTCAGAGAGGCACGAGGAGCAATGGCCTATAGGAACCCTTGTGTGGTTGGGAGCATTTTATGTCTGCCATCGATCGCCCAGAAAGATAGTTGCCCCAAAAACAAACCCCTGTTCTGGTGAAAATATTGCTACTGAAAGCCAAACGAGTGGACAAAACTCCCCCAAACGAAAATTAGCAAAGGAGTATGACGTCATCACGTTGCCGTGCTGCTGTCAGCACAACCCCCCTCCCTCCCTGGGAGTGGGAAGGGGGAACCCCAGCCCCTCTTGCCAGCGATCCAACCGGCAGTTCCTGGCTGATGTGATACTGGCAGGTCGTGTGCCTTTGGCTCCTGTTTTGATTCCAGTTACTGTGCCTTGTGGCGTGGTCTGTCACTACAGGTGGTGTGTAAGCCAGGAGTAATATTCTATAGTACTTGGGCTGCATGCACCTAGGATTTCCTTCCCTAGGTGCCCTGTAAGTACTGCCCTTGTTTGCCTCTGGGTAGGAGGTAGTTTTTGCTACTGGTAGGGGCGCAGAGTACTGCACAGCTAGTTATCCCTATTATAGCAGCCAGCTCTGTTCTGCCTGGGTACGTTGTCCTCTTCCGGGATTTTTCTTTTGTTTTTGTTTTCTTGCCTGGTGGGGGGGGGGGGAGGGGTCTGCCTTTGGTTGGTTACCCTCTATCTATACTTAGGGGAGTCTTTATATAGATATATATCTGTTCTTGGTGGTACCCCCTGCAAGGCCCCCGTGAGTGGACCCATCCCGGGGGTTCAGCTTTTAAAAGTTTGCTCGGTAGTTTTAGGCGCCGGTTCGCACCCCTGCCTGGGCTTCCTTTAGCATGATACCAAGGCTAAGGGCCCTGAAAAACCCTGCGGGGGCTCTGTGGTCTAATGGATGCGATCCTTGAATCCCCTCTCGTTTCGTGCGAAGTTGATGGTTGCTCTGTCCCTTTTTCTCAGGGTGTCAATCACCGGTTGTGCCTCCACCATGCTGCCTGTTGGGTTGGTGATTCATTAGACCCGGAGTCGTGTGACATTTGTCCTTTGAATGTGCTCCAGTTCACCCAAGCTACTGAATATGATATGAGGGTGTAGGCAGCAGAGGCGATGCATGCTCGGTTTAGGTTGGTGTTGAGACTCGGGCGGTCTCGGGGGGAGTCCCCTTTCAGGATGGCAGCGAAGGCATTTGAGCCTAGTCCTACAGCTGGAGCTCTTGGGTCTGACCAGTGGGCCTCCCTTCATTCCTGCTTTTTTGGCTGCTCCTGCCTTATCTTTAGAGGCGGGTTTGGAGGACGATTTATCCCCGGGTCCTTGGGGTGAGGTTCCCGAGGCAGGGTGGGGTGAACTTGGGGCTGTTGGACCCCACCTGGGTTTTTGTACCCTTGGAGCGGGGCTTATTGTTACAAGGAGAGGGGGTTCTCTGTTGCTCCCTCCTTGTACGAATTGGATGTTGCGTCTACTCCTCCCCGGGTTCGGTTCCGTGATCCCATGGGTTTCTCGGTCCCGCCCCTCTGGAGGTTTTCGGCTTCCCGCGGCCTGTCACATGTGGTGCGGGAGGCCCTTGCAGCTTACCTCCTGCACAACCCGGATTATGCTCTCATGATGGATCCGCGTTCCTTCGCGTATGGATCTTCGTATCCGTACTTGGTTCGTTATTAAGTTCCGGAGGTGTCGTGGCTGGCAGACTGCCCGCTCTTCTCGTTGGAGGCTTGGCACACGCTCTGTTGATCCTGTGCGTTTGAGTGCAGGGAGACTCCGATGTCGTTGCAGGTTTTCCTTTGGGGGGGGGGCGAATTTGAGCATCTCATTGCTGTTTGTTCGTCCCTGCCCTTTTGTGGGATGTTGGTGTAATGCAGCTTCATGTGCAGGTTCCTTCCCTTTCGGCTGCCTTGGTCGCGGAGGATTTGCGTACACGTGGTCTGCTGGCTTCGGTCCTGCATTTCTTCTCCCTCCTTGAGCTGTTCTTCGATTGGCTTGAGTTGGATGTGGAGGAACTTGGGGCTGCCTCTTTGTCTGGTACGTGGCCCTTGGCGGTGCATGCGTCATCTGCATTATTAAAGCTGTTCGCGCCGCTCCTGCAGGATGCTGTTTCGCGTTTTTTTGCTTCTCGACTCGTGTCGGCATGCGGTGCTCGCTTCCTCCATGGAATCCGCTTGGGCCCTGGCTCTTAGGTTGTCTTTGCCTTTTTGTCCACTGATGTTTGCAGAGTCTGTGGTTGTGCCATATCTGCAGGCAGCTTTGGCTAGTTGCTGTCCTATGTTGGACTTGTTAGTCCTCCAGGGGGGGGGGGTCATGGGGGGCCTTTCCAGAAGGGTCATGCCAAGGCTTGGGGTTCTTCTCGTCGTGATAGGCCAGTGATGTCAGATTTGGGGCAAGCGCAGTCTTCGGTTCCTTCTTTTTCTGGTCGGCATGGGTATCGCCCTGTGCGCTGCTTAGGTTCTCGTAAGGTGCGTCGGCCCTTTCGCAGTTTATCCCATTGATGGGGCGATGGGGGGAAGGCTCACTCTGTTTGCTCACGCCTGGTCCCAGGATTTGTGGGCCTTTCGGGTTGTTTCATGCAGCCTGTGGTGGTGTTGGGTGGCTCCTCCTTCGGGGGGTTTGGGACTGGCAGGGCAGGCCTCTTCTCCTGCACATTGTTGAAACATCTCGGAATGGGTTCGCTTGGGCGTGGTCATAATGACTTAGTCTCAGGTGGGTTTCCCGCCTGATTCCGGTCCCAAAACGGAACTGCGCAGACCCCCGGTTCATTCTGGACTTGTCCCGTCTGAACCCGTGGGGTTTATTGTCCCTCCTTTTGGATGACTACTCTGTCCCAGATCTGTCTTCTCTTGAAGCCGGGTGCTTGGATGGTGTCCCTGGACCTCCAGGATGCTTGTTGGCACGTTCCGATTCATCCGGGGTTCAGGAACTGGCTCGGTTTTGTTGTGGGGCATCAGGGTTACCATTTTCGGTGGTTTCCATTCGGCTTGAATCTGGCGCCTAGTGTTTTCACACACCTTACTTGGCGCGTGGTGGCCCGCCTGCGTTTGACAGGAGGTCGGGTTCTGGCCTACATCGACAACTAGCTGGTTTGGGCTCCCAGCCAGTCTGAGAGCTAGGATATGGTTCTTTCCCAGCTCGACAGGTTCGGGTTCCTGGTGAACTGGTGGAAGTCCCATCTAGTCTAATTCTATCTGACTTTTCCCCGGGTCAGCTCTCAGGTTCGATCTTATGTGGGACGCTCAGACCGCTTCCTTGTCTCTTCCTCCGGCGGCTCTGCTTCGCCTATGTTCCTGCCTTCATCTGTTTCTGATGGGCTCCTGAATCACGCGGTGATTGCTCGAGGGTTTGTGCCAGAGCTTGAACCTTTCCATGATGGTCTATCCGCTGAATTGGGTGTGACTTCGTTGGCTGTTCTGGTTCCCTTCCTCTTCTCTCGCAACCTCTGGGTTCGGCCTCTGGGGGCTTTGCATCAGTTGCTGCGTCACCGGCTTCCTCTTCAGGTTTTTCGAGATTCAGTGCCTTGGCGCCTACTCGAGCCCTTGCTCGATGTGTTCATGGACGCGTCATCTCTTGGCTGGGGCTTTGTGACCAGTGCTCACCAGGTTGACCAGGAACGGTGGGGTCCGTCTTTCCGTCGGGCCCACAGCACGGTGCGGGAGCTCGCAGATCAATGATCTGGCTCCATTCAGACTGTTCCCTGGTGGTTCATTGCCTGAGCTGAAGGGGGTTACATACAGTCCTTGGCTCTTTGGGGCTGGTCGCTTTGGGTGACTCGTATGCTGAGTTCTCTGGGTTTGGTTCTCCTGGCAGTTCACGTTTGGGGGTGTCCAATGTCCTGGCGGATGGCCTGTCCCGGTTCATTCCCCTGTCCACGGAATGGACAGTTGACGCCTACTCGTTCATTTGGCTCTGCAAGATGTTCGGGCCAATGGAAGTGGATCTCTTCGCGTCGGCATGGTCGAGGCGTCTCCCGGTATACGTGGCGCCCTTTCCCAACAGCGAGGCTGTCGGGGTCGATGCCTTCAGGCGGGACTGGGCGAGTTACCTATACCTCTTTCCCCAGGTTCAGTTGTTGCTCCAGGTCCTGACTCGTTTGGAGACTTACCAGGGAAGAGTTGTCCTTCTGGCTCCTTAGCGGCCGGCCCAGCCTTGGTTTCAGGTGCTGCTTGCTCGGTGTTCAAACCCGAGGGTCTTCCCACGGCTCTGCCTTTTTCAGCAGATCTGTCCAGCCCGGTATGAGGCTGGTTCGTTCTTCTCCTCGAGTCTTTGCGTCTGGAGTTTCTGTCTCAAGTCTGTCATCACTTGTATGGGACGCAGGCGGCTTCTGTGTTAGTTTCTGGGGTACTATCTCTCCTACAATTTGCAGGCATACCACTAGGACCTGGTTGATTTTCCCCTACATTTTAACACTTCTGTAGTGAGACATTACATTCATTCACTATGAATGATGTCGTTTTTCCACTATCATCATCCTCACAACTATTTTCTTAGGTTGAACTTTACCACTGACTTTCTTGGGACCCATGGTGTGATATATAGCAATTACGTTTATGTGCAGAAACCAAAAAAGCACAAAAACATTTAAATTCTTATTAAAGAATTCAAGCACGATCGTCACTAGGCGGGAGATACTGGTAAACTGAAGCACACCTCGCCTGTGCCACCAGGAACCACACAGTCGGTCGACCCCCATACATGTATCAACAAACTCGCCAAGCAAAGCAAAGCTCGTATACAGAGTCAAATTTTACGAAGAAATTGAGTTCGTTAACCGAAAAATTTGTAAAGAGGGACATTTGACAACCGAGGTTCCACCATAATTTTCTTTGCCTTGAAGCCAGTTCTTTAAGTATTTGAAAATCTAACTTGAAAAATAAATATGGTAGTAGAAAATTCAATTTCAATAATAAACCGATAAACTGGGAGCAAATAAACCAAGACCTCACAGAAATAAACTAGGAAGAACAACCAGAAAATGGAAACCTGAACCAGTGCCTGGAAAAAAATAAGCTCAGTAGCACTAGAAATATGCACAAACTGCATAACCCTAAAAAAAAAAAGAGGAAGAGGAAGAGATGTAGATTGAAATGGGAACGGCATTCCCTCTATAGGCGAAGAAAATGAATCACAAACAACTTGAAAGTCACACTCTATCTCAAAAACGACGAAGAAGGCTAGGTAGAGAAATAGAAACGATCGAGCTAAAGCTACAAGAATCATACAAAACTCAGGAGAGGCAAAGAAAGCAAGAGGCCATTAGTGAAATAGAAATCCAAAATATTTCTTCTTCTATGCAAAATCAAGATAAAAAATCACATCTAGTATCAGGCCCCTGCGAAAGTGAGACGGAACGTTCACTGATGACGACAAAGAAATGAGCGAAATACTGAGGAATCAATACGACTGTTTTCAGCGAGCCACTAAACACTGAAGATTGATAATCCAAAGGAATTTTTCATGGATGTGATACCAACATCAAATCATATATCAGATGCCACCCTATCCCCACTGGATTTTGAAGAAGGCATTGACAATACTGTATTCTTATGCACTCTACACCAGGCCCTGATTCTTGGAACTCTATATTCATCAAGAACTGTAAAAAAAAAAACACTATCTCAGCCCCTTCACATTCTTTGGAGACAGAGCCTAGATACTGGTGTTATCCTTGACATATTAAAAACAGCAGAGATAGCACCACTTCATAAAGGAGGAAATAAAGAAGAGGCAAAAAATTACAAACTGATAGTACTAACATCACACATCATAAAAATCTTTGAAAGAGTGTAAAGAAGTAAGATCACAAAATACATGGAGACACAGTATCTCCATAACTCTGGGCAACATGGTTTCAGAACAGCATGCTCTTGCCTATCACAGTTGCTGGACCACTATGTCATGGCTTTAGATGCTATGGAAGACAAACAAAATGATGATGAAATTTACACTGATTTTGCAAAAGCCTTCGACAAATGTGACCATAGTGCTAGTGCACATAAAATGTGTTCAAAAGGAATTACCGGAAAAATAGGCCAATGTATCTACAATTTCCTGACTAACAGAACTCAATGTGTAATAGTCAACAAAATAAAATCCTGTCCATCAACCATGAAGAGCTCAGTCCCTCAGGGTACTGTGCTTGCTCCAGTACTTTTTCTCATCCTCATATAGAACATAGATAAGGACACAGTCTATAGTACTGTATCATTCTTTGCAGATAACACTAGGATTTATATGAGAGTAGACAATATAGAGGACATGACAAACCTCCAATCAGATGTAAATCAAGTCTTTCAATGGGCTACAGAAAATAATGTGGTGTTTATTGAAGATAAGTTCCAGCTCCTACGCTACGGAAAAAATGAAAATATAAAAACGGAAACAACGTACAAAACACAGTCAAATCATAACATAGAACAAAAAGGCAATGCAAAGGATTTGGGTATACTCATGTTGGAAGACCTTACCTTTAAAGAACACAATAAAGTGGGGGGGGGGGGGGGGCAGGCATCCAACAACCTGGTTGACCAGTCCAGCAACGAGGAGGCCTGGTTGAGGACCGGGCCCCGGGGATGCTGAACCTCGAAATTATCTCAATGTACCTGTTAACTTTATGCCAAAACTTTGTTTAGTTCGATCTTCAACTTTCACTCTGACAAAGAAAGGCTGGGAGAGTTATTATTGGCAGGTAATTGAAGGTAACAAATCTTCCAACAATAAACACTTCAATTGTAACTACTGTACTGTGAAAAAGAACTAGGACACATTATTCACTGCATTTTGAAAATGTACAATTATCATCAATTTTAGATCAAGTGACACAGGATATCTGGAGCATTGTAAATACAGTATTTCATTCACATAAAGATGTGGTGTTGCATACCCGAAGTTTGATAGCACAGGCTAAAAGACTTAAATAAGATCCCATGTGTGACCGGCCATCCTGTGAGATGGGATTAGTAGGTAAATCTAGCTAGCCCTTGACCTACTGTATATTCTGTAATCCCCTCATATAGGTTAGGGTAGCAGCACAGTATAGTACTGTGTATCTAAGTATATTACTAAAAATAATAAAATACTCCCAACTGTATAAGATAGCCTTCAATCACAATCCATATGTTCTTTCTTGCATGCCTCATTGACCAACTAATCTGAAAAGTCATGCATTCCAGCTTCAACATGGGATGACATCAACACATATTGGAATATGCGGCTCCAGTGTGGAGTCCATATCTAGTCAAACACAAAACAGTTAGAAAAGATTTAGAGGTATGCCACCAGGCAAGTCCTCAAGCTGGAGGAGGGGGGATATGAGTTACAAGGAGAGATTATTGGAACTAAACCTGCCAACACTGGAAGATACAAGAGTTAGGAGAGACATGATCACTAACTATAAAATTCTTCAAGGAATTGACAAGGTAGATCATAATGAATAAATAAGCTACTGTATCTTGCTAACTAAACTGGTTAGCACGGGTGGAAAACAAACAAGGGGACACAGTGATCACGTCCTGTTAGACATTAAATATGCTTTAAGATATCATCTAGAAGAAAATGGGGACTTTGAAACAGTTGATAAACTCGATTTAAGGAGAGGTCACTATGGGGAACTTCGAAAAAAATTTAATGACTGTAATTGGACAGACTTGTTGCCAGGCAGGGAAGTAAATGAAATGTATGCCAAATTTTGCAAAATATACGATGAAGGCACACATTCATACCAAAACGGAGATGCAGGGCCAGAAAACAGGATTGGTTCAACAGAAATTGCGAGAGGGCCAGAGACCAAAAGACAACAAACATGGAATCAATACAGGAAGAGGCCAAACCCCCAAACATAGCAGCGATACAAAGATGCGAGAAACAACTATACGGCAGTAAGGAGAGAGGCAGAAAAATATTTTGAAAAAGGGATAGCGGATAAATGTAAAACAGAACCAGACCTATTCTACAAATTCATAAACAACAAATTGCAGGTAAAAGATAATAACCAGAGGTTGAAAATGGGAAACAGATTCACGGAAAATGAAAAGGAAATGTGTAACACATCAAACGAAAAGTTCCAAAGTGTGTTTGTACAAAATGAAATCTTCAGAGAACCAGACAAAATAAGAATTCCAGAGAACAACATAGAGCGTATAGAGGTGTCTAGAGATGAAGTGGAAAATATGCTAAAGGACCTAAGTAAAAACAAAGCAGTTGGCCCTGATGGAGCTTCTCCATAGGTTCTGAGAGAATGTGCATCTGAGCTCAGCATTCCACTTCACCTGATCTTTCAGGCATCCCTGTGTACAGGAGTCATAGCAGACATGTGGAAAAAGGCTAACATAGTTTCAATCTGCAAAAGTGGCAGCAGGGAAGACCCACCTCAATTATAGACCTGTATCACTGACAAGTGTAATAGTGAAAGTATTGGAAAAAATAATAAAAACTAAATGGGTAGAACACCTGGAGAGAAATGACATAATATCAGACAGACTGTATGGTTTTCGATCTGGAAGATCCTGTGTATCGAATTTACTCAGTTTCTATGAATGAGCCACAGAGATTTTACAGGAAAGAGATGGTTGGGTTGACTGCATCTGTCTGGACCTAAAAAAAGGCTTTCGACAGAGTTCCACATAAGAGGTTGTTCTGGAAACCGGAAAATATTGAAGGGGTGACAGGTATGCTTCTAACATGGATGAAAAATTTTCTGACTGATAGAAAAATGAGGGCAGTAATCAGAGGCAATGTATCGGACTGGAGAAATGTCACAAGTGAAGTACCACAGAGTTCAGTTCTTGCACCGGTGATGTTCATTGTCTACATAAATGATCTACCAGTTGGTATACAAAATTATATGAACATGTTTGCTGATGATGCTAAGATAATAGGAAGGATAAGAAACTTAGATGATTGTCATGCCCTTCAAGAATTCCTGGACAAAATAAGTATATGGAGCACCACTTGGCAAATTAAATTTAATGTGAATAAATGCCATGTTATGGAATGTGGAATAGGAGAACATAGACCCCACACAACCTATATATTATGTGAGAAATCTTTAAAGAATTCTGATAAAGAAAGAGATCTAGGGGTGGTTCTAGATAGAAAACTATCACCTGAGGACCACATAAAGAACGTTGTGCGAGGAGCCCATGCCACGCTTTCTAACTAAAGAATTGCTTTTAATTAACACTATCCCGGGCCAACGACTGGATCTCTAGTCTCTCATTTTTCTCTCGATTCCTCTCCGACAATGCGGCGCTGAGTCACTCATTAAAATATTTGTTAAAAATTTAAATTTTATCAGATCAATCTGGAAGTGGTTTTAAAATGAGCGCCTTTAGATTGCGCACAATTTAGCACCCATATGTCACTTGAGCAGGACATATATTTTTCTCTCGAATGCACCTCAAGCGGCATTTGAAAAAAAATATTTCTATAAAATCCAATTCTTATCCGATCGACTTGGGGATAATTTAAGCCACTACCAGATCATTCTGGTAGTGGTTTTAAAATGAGCGCCTTTAGATTGTGCACAATTTAGCACTCATATGTCACTTGAGCAGGACATATATATTTCTCTCGAATGCACCTCAAGCGGCATTTGAAAAAAAATATTTCTATAAAATCCAATTCTTATCCGATCGACTTGGGGGTAATTTAAGCATGTTTGCCATTAAATTTTCGTCTTCTCTAATAGTCACATAGCCTATTTGGGAGAATGGAGTTCGCTTGTATCTTCGTGGTAAAGCTATTGTAAAATGTTGACACGACGAGAGTAATCAACAAAGTTTCTTTATTTGGTGCCGGTCAAACGCATCCTTGTGTGACATTTTATACATATGTTCTTCTAGAACATTCTATTGCGAACATATTGGTACAAAAATTAAGTACATACATCAAAAATTAAGGTCAGGACAGTTAAAAGAATATACACTTTTCAAAAGGTGTTTCGCCGATCTGCCGTCGGGTGTGTCGTAAGAGGTAACACTTCAGCCACTTCCCACACTCTTGCGGGTGAGCCGCGATCATGATTCTACATTTATATGCATATGTCCGTGAAGGGAATTTTATTACGGTCACAGTGATACCAAAATTAACGACGTAGCACAATTCTGGGATTGACAAACATGAAAAGATCATAAACATTTCAGCGCGGTTTGACGCTCACGGCTAACGATTGCCATAGTTTTTTATTTGGTGCGGGTCTCATGTCGGGTTTGGTGAAATTTTACATATATATTCCTCTAGAGCATTCTCTTGCGAACAAATTGATACCAAATTTAAATGAATACATGGAATATTAAGGTGAGCAGACCGAAAAGATTATAAACATTTTAGTGTCGCTGTGCGGTCGCCCGAAACGAACGGCACACTGCCATGATAGTACACAGTTAACTCCCCGGCCCGGGATAGTGTTAAATACATGGATGGCGTAATACTAAAAAAATTGTTCACGACTTTTGTTAGGCCTAAGCTAGAATATGCAGCGGTTGTGTGGTGCCCATAGCACATGAACAAACTGGAAAAGGTGCAAAGACATGCTACTGAGTGGCTCCCAGAACTGAAGGGCAAGAGCTACGAGGAGAGGTTAGAGGCATTAAATAGGCCAAAACTAGAAGACAGAAGAAAAAGAGGTGATATGATCACTACGTACAAATTAGTAACAGGAATTGATAAAATCGATAGGGAAGATTTCCTGAGATCTGGAACTTCAAGAACAAGAGGTCATAGATTTAACCACCGTGCTGTGCCGAGTTTATTGTGAAATTTCCCCGGTGCGCATGAAATAAAGTGTTCCCCAAAAATTCTTTTTCTTCGTAAAATGATAAATTCCCTTCCCTGAACATGTCTATGTTACGGCCCTACTGGGTCGCAACTGAGTTCTTCTCTGACATTATTAGAGTTTGGGTATCCGGCCCCAAGTTAGTAGTGGCTTTCAAGGGATGTGTTCTGTAACGCAAGTAAATTAAAGGGGAAAGGGATACTAATGCACTAATTTAAATATATATATTAACCACCACCATAAATAAATATCTCACAGTCACTCGCTGGGACTCTAACTACACTTATATACAATAACTTGTCTTCCTCCGAAGACACAGGATGCTCTACGGTGCTCAAGATGAGTAGCCCTGGTTCTCTTCTCGTGGCCTCACGATGAATCCTTTGGTTCTCTAGGCAAATCTACCCTGGCCACAGGCCAGCCAAATCACAGTCCCACTGGGTGCACCGTCGTGGAGGCCTTCAACCACAAATCCAGCCTGTAGCTGGCAGGTTCCAATCAACTCCGCTGCGTAGGCCACTCCACGACCGATACTAGGGTTGCGAGCCCTAGGCAGGAGCCTCGTGTGATTCCGCTGATCACTCTCCTCTCTATAGCACCACAGTGGCTAGTCTCTTCCACCAGTCAACCCCTGGGTATGACGATTCCTCAACTCTGCCACGTCACAGGCAGGCTAACACTCTCAGCAGTGTTCGTCCGGGAGCAACTCACAGCTTCTGCAGCAAACACGTGGAGAGACTCTGGCTGCCTTGGGTAGACTGCCCATCATCCGATACAGCAGTCCCAGGTCGACTCTGTAATCAGACACGTCATTAGTGTTGGGGACACTCTAGGGCACCTCACTTACAGGCTTAGACACAAACGTTCACCTATCTACTCCATAGATGGCGTTGCTGTCTAAGCGCCACCTCACCAGAGGTCAGCAGCGGCTATGTTACGAGCTGATTAAGACAGGAAACCAGCCCCTGTGGCCGGTATATCCTGCCCTCGCTAGATGGCGTCGTCCATTTGGAGGGGGTTTCGGGAGCTGACTCACAGATGGCGTGGATGTCACTGCTCCGTGCTACGACGCTGGGCTCGGGTCCGTAACAGTCTATGTAAAAATAAATACTTAATTCCATTTACTTTGGCCATGGAGACGTGGACAAGGTATACTGTGACGTCATCAGGGCCTGGTCGCCCGTGCGTGAATCGTCCAGACACGGTCGCACAGGCCATTTAAGCACCGGGTGTTGCCACAAATATATTTTTAATTATTTGTTTTATGTATTTCCAGTGCAATTTTATTTGTTTTTTTTGTCGTATATGATGCATACAGTGGCAGCTCGATTAACGAGTTTAATCCTTTCAGGCACTGAACTCATCATGTGGAAAACTCGTCCTGCGAAAAAACAACAAAACTCTCGTAAAAGGTGTTCAAGAACCAGCGGAAATGCTCATTAATCGAGGAAAAGCTCGTTAGTAGAGACAAATGTTCTGCAAGTGGCTCGCTCGTTACTCGAAATGCTCGTAGATAGAGCCGCTCGTTAATCGAGGTGCCATTGTATTTGTGTCCTTTACAATTTGTATACAGTAGAACGTTCATAATGTTCCATGGAACTGTGATACATGTCAGTAATGTGTCCACAATAAATGTTTATTGTCGCAATATTACCTGTTAAAAGATCACTAAAATTACAATATGTACAGTTTCACACACTACACAATAACACACTATTACACACTCAGTACTTCGGAAGTGAGTAATAATCAACGAAGTAGCCCATGGTACACAGCGCGACTTCGCTCTCAGTGCACCAGGTACAGATAAATTTTTGCTTCCTGTTTCTTCATTCTGTGTGCTTGCAAATAACACACTCACGTACACCCTTGGCTTTAGTATTTGTAGGTTGTATGTAGCCAAGCTTGTAAAGCATAAGGTAGTATTGAAAAGATTATAGGAAAAGATCAATTTGTAAGGTAGTCTTGAAAAGATCGCTTTGTACGGTCTCATACAGGAAGAGATTCAGCTTGCCTCAAAGTGTGTCCGTCAGTTAGGAAGAGATTCAGGTATTCTTGAAAATATCTATGGAAAACACTACCATGGAAGCTGCTAACACTGTTCATCTATGCTACTTGTATCAGATACATCATCACTGAACGCAGAAAACGATTCATCTATGAACTGTATAATCTAAATAAATTGGAGATAGCATAGGATTGCAAGGGTGATGCTCAGAGCTACAACTGGATACGCTCACTGTATCGTCCTCATAGGTGCTGTATCACTTGCATCCAATCTTTGTGTTAGGTCCTTTTTGTGCCTAGCTTCACCAATATTTTGACCCTTATGTTCTTCAAACAATAAGGTTTGAATTTCACAAACAGCCTTACCTTTCAACACCGCGTCGGACAGGTGTTTGGGAGCCAGAGGTGTGTGCGCCACCCATGGTTGCTCATTCAGTACTAACCCAGCCAGCAGCCCTAGGGCATTCTGGGAATTTTTTCCAAGATGGCTGCCTCTCACTGGAGGTCCTAAGAGTCCATTTCGTACACAATCAACCTCGTACACATTTAGAATTGGTACCGAAAAATCAAAGAGTTTTCTCGGTTGGCGCAGTTTCCCGCTGACCGAGAATACTCGGTTGGCGCAGTTAAGTGGTTAAACTAACTAAACAAAGATGCCGAAGAAATATAAGAAAATTCACTTTTGCAAACAGAGTGGTAGACGGTTGGAACAAGTAAAGTGAGAAGGTGGTGGAGGCCAAAACCGTCAGTAGCTTCAAAGCGTTATATGACAAAGAGTGCGTGGTAGAGGGACACCACGAGCGTAGCTCTCATCCTGTAACTACACTTAGGTAATTACAGGTGGAACCTTAGTTCCCAAATGAGCCACAGGGACATTAGAAAGAACTTTTTCAGTGTCACAGTAGTTAACAGATGGATTGCATTAGGCAGTGATGTGGTGGAGGCAGACGCCATACACAGTTATTACACACTCAGTACTTTGGAAGTGAGTGATAATCAAAGAGGTCCATGCTACACAATGCAATTTTGCACTCGATGCACCAGATACAGACAGATTTTTGCTTCCTGTTGCTTTATTCTGTGTGCTTGCAAACAACACACTTAGGTACACCCTTGGCTTAGTTCCTGTAGGTGGTATGTAGCCAAGCTTGTGAAGTGTAAGGTAGTCTTGAACGATCTAGGAACATATCAATGAGTAAGGTAGAAGTGAAAAAAATCTAGGAAAAGATCAATGTAGTCTTGAAAAAATCTAGGAAAAGATCAATGACAAAATTCTGTCCTGGTATCTCATATCTTCACCGGTACAGTGGTACCTCCACATAGGAATTTAATCCGTTCCCAGAGACGGGTCGTAACTTGAAAATTCATAACTTGAAACAAATTTTCCCATAAGAAATAAAGGAATTGAATTAATCCGTTCCACACCCCCAAAAATATTAACTTAAAAATACTTTTTATACTGAATACCACTCTTTTTATACTAGCTGCAATACAGTACAGTATATATATCTTACCTTTATTGAGGACTTTTTTTTGGCATATGGAAGATGGTGAGGAAGGGGAAGGGGGAGGTATTACTATTCGAAAGGGGATTCCCCTTCCATTATAACATCAGGCAGTGATGACTTCTCTGGGGGTACTCTTTTTTCCAACATTTTGCAGACATACCACTAGGATCTGGTTGTGGCTCATTGCTTGCTTGTGTTACTAAGAATCTGTCTGCCTAGATTTTAACACTCATCTGTAGCAAGAGATCACCTTGTCATTGTTGTTGTTGTTGTTATAGATTCAGCTACTCGGAACACAAAAGTTCCAAGTAGCACGGACTATGGTGAGCCTGTAGTGGACTTGATCACCTTGTCATTTAGAAGGCCAATGCAACGGTCTGCTACAGCTTTATCTGGGTGAGTTTTTTCAACAAAATTTTGCAATTCTTCCCATACTTCACATATTTTCTTAATGAGGAAGAGACATTCTCTACTGCCTCTACTCACAACTATTTTCTTAGGTTGAACCTTATCACTGACTTTCTTGGGACCCATGGCATGATATATAATAATTACTTTTATGTTCAACAAAGGCACAACAAAGTTTAATTCTTTACAAACACAATTGTCACTAAGCGTGCAATCGGTCGACCCATGTGTGTAACAACAAAGTCTAGTCAAGGCAAAGGGCGCAAGTCGAGTGTCATTTTTCGACGAAATTTGGGTCGTAACTCAAAAAATTCATAAGCAGGGGCAGTCGTAAATTGAGGTGACACTGTATATGTAAAAATGAGAGCAACACCAACATCACCAATAACCACCACCATGGAAGCCGCTAATGCACTGTTCATCTATGCTACTGTACTTGTATCAGGAGCATCATCACTGAACCCAGAAAACGATTCATCTATACCAGTAGTATCATTTATAAAAATTGGAGACGAGTCTGGTGGTCATGGGTGGCGCTCAGCTTCTACTGGATACGCTCACTGTATCACTTATATCTGACACTTGTATTAGGTCTTTATTGTGCCTAGCTTCATCAATATCATGACCCTTATTTTCTTTCAAACAATACGGTCTGAATTTCACCGACAGAGAGCGATCTTTCAACACAGCGTTCGCAGGATTGGGAACCAGAGGCACGTGGGCTATCCATGGTTGCACAACCCAGAACTGAGCCAGCCAGCACCCTTAGGGCATGCTGGGAATTTTTTTCAAGATGGCTGCCTCTCACTGGAGGTCCCACATGCCCATTTTGTACCCAACCTGTCGTGCGCGTATTTTGATTCGTATGATATCTTAAAATCGAATTTTCTTGGTCTGCTCTTCACCTGCCGCGAGTATTGTCAGGTGGCGCAGTCCAGTGGTTAAGGCTTAGCTGGACCAGCACTAGGTTCAGGGAGACACTGTGGGCCCTACTAGAAAAGGGCATTCATTAAATATTTAACACTTGATTTTTTTTTTACAGTATTTTAAAAAGCATGAGTGCCTTGTTGTGGTCTTAGGGTTTACATAACATGTACATGCTATTCTTACAGGTTTCAGCTTGTGAGTTTTATCTTTCTCTTTCTGACAGGCAAGTCTGTGGGTGAGGACTGCTGGGTGACAGCGAAGTATGATTACTCAGCTCAGGGCAGCCATGAGTTGGATCTCAGGAAGAATGAACGACTGCTGCTGCTTGATGATTCAAAGCACTGGTGGCGGGTTATGAACAATCGTAACCAAGCAGGCTATGTGCCATCAAACTATGTCAAGAAGGAGAAGCCATCCATTTTTGATAGGTAAGTCTTTTCATCTACCTTCAGTCATCACTATGAGAAGAAGGTAAGTTAATTTTTAAAGACAGAACACTTGGATCATAACACAGGTTAGTGCAGCAATATAGAATACTGAATTTATATCACATGTATATTATACTCGATTGGGCGAAGGGAATATATTCTTCAAATACTGAACGTACACCAGCTATACTTATTATGACACTCTTTGAAAGAGTTCAGTTCATTTTATTATGCATCCCATACACATCTTGTGGGTGGTAGTGAAAAGGTTACAGAGGCACATGACTCAGGAATTAAACCCCAAAATTTATTTTTTAGGCTACAGTCTTGATAAGTTAGTTACACAGTTTAATGTGTATGTCAACAATGGGTTTGAGAACTGGACCACAAGTACAGTCTCTAAGCTAAGCAATTTGCATTTTTGTTGAGCTAGTTTTTTAATTTGCTTATCAAGCACCCCCCCCCCCTCCCCCCCACCCATCCAGTGGGCAGCAGTGGATAGGCTACAATCACCTGCATTCACTATCTAAAGTTAACAAATAAGATAATTGGCTAAAATTGGAGAAGGAAATACTGTATTTACATATTTCTTGAACATCTGTTATAGAGCTGTCTTTAAATTTATTTATCTTTTTGCACTCTGTCACAGAGTGACACAGGGTGTGTGAATAACTTTACTGAAAAAAATAAAATCTCTTATAAATATGTATGAGTTGTTGTGTGAGGGAAGGTGCAGGGAGAGGGAGGGAGGGAGGGAGTATGTTGTGCAGTAGCGAGGATGAGGGTGGGGCATCATTAAGCCCATGATGACTGTGAGGGAGGGGGCGGGGCATCCATACACACAAGTTACACCATGCCAGTTAAGTAGTCTTGCAGTTGTTGACAGTTGGTGTTTTGTTGTTTTTAAACACACATTTTCTTTTAAAAATCTCTTAAAATTTAACATTGTTTTGTAAATTATATTTTACACTGTTATATTCTATATATATACCACTGCAAACTGTTGTTCACTCTGTTTTTATGTTAGTCTATTTTTAATCCAAGGTATTATTGATGGTTGATGTTATATCATTGTTGAAAATAGAAAGCCAATTGAACCTTGTTCAGGTTCCCATAGCCAAAGAGAAGGATGTCAGCATGGTGTTTCCTTGTTGTGGGGTTAAGTATGTGACTGGCATGCTATTCCCTCTTGAATTCTGGTGACCTCAACTTGACCGTGTTGGTCATATACCCAACAAGAATCAGGGTGCAAAGTTGGGTAATGTTGGCCCCAAGTGTTTGGCTTTCAACCTTGGACAAAAAAATATTCTAATTTATAGATATAGACTAGATAGGGTACCCGGCAGTGCCCGGGTCTCTGTCTTCTTCTGCATATGCATGTGTGTCTAATTACCTAAGTGTAGTCACAGGTTGAGAGCTACGCTCATGATGTCCCGTCTTCCCAGTACTCTTTGTTGTATAACGCTAATAATTTCTACTGAAGCCAGAACAGTCTCAGGAAATCCTTGTTTTCATTAGAACTCCAGGTTGTGGTCTAGTCGCTAGAGCGTGTGCTCGGGACCTCCCACCACATAGGCTTGAACCCTGATCACGGCTCCTATGGATTTTCTCATTGATGTAGCCGCGTTAGTGTGATTACTCTATTTAAAGAGGAGTGTCAGAGGTAGAACATTCCTAGATGACAGAGTTAGAGTGCATGGGGGGATTGTGTAAAAATCCTATTCTGGCTTCAGTAGAAACCTCAGGAAATCCTTGTCTTCAGTAGAACTCCAGGTTGCAATCCTTATCCATGTTGTGGTCTAATCGCTAGAGTGTGTGAGTGGAAATTCCCACCGCATAGGTTCGAACTCTCATCATGGCTCCTTCGGATTTACTCTTGTTAGTGATAGGGATCTATAATTTAGAGGTTCCTCTCAACTACCATTTTTATAGATTTGTACTATGTTTGCCTTTTTCCATATACAGTATCTGCTAATATTCCTGTGCACAAGGATGTCTCCAATATTAATTGGAATCGAATGCTCAGCTCAGTTGCACATTCTCACAGCACCCAAGGTGAAACTCCATCAGGTCGAACTGCTTTATTTCTTCCTAGCCCCTTGAGTAATTTTTCCACTTGTCTTGAAATACCTCTATGGCATGCTCTGGAAGTGGTATTGGGTCTGGCTCTCTGAAATCCTCATTTTGTACAAACACACTTTGGAACTGTTCATTTAGTGTTTCACACATTTATTTTTCATTCTCATTAGCCCTGTACTCAATCTCTTTATTTTATTCTTTATATGCAGCCTGTTTTTAATGAAGTTATAGAAAAGGCCTGGATCTATTTTACATTTGTCTGCTACATCTTTCTGAAAGTTCCTTTCTGCCTCGCTCCTCACTGCTGTGTGTGAGAATTATTACCTATTGAAGATGACACAAAAACAAGTGACCTCGGTCAGAAAGGACTGCACTAACAATACATTAAATGCTGTGAGAGTAGCTTATTATTTTAAGGCTGAAATAGGTGGCGTAGAGCCACCGTCAGTCTAAATCCTTGGCACTCTGTATCCACTGTGTCATGGAACTCCTATAACTGCAGATGGCAATTGTAAGGGTAGATCAAGGGGATCAAATTTATATTCGTGTGTGTGGCTATGAAATTGGTTCAAGTCCAGAAATATCCAGAACAGTATACTGTATAATCAGCTTCAAGTATGTGGCAGAGTCTAATACTGGAGACAAGGTTGTTTTAGGGTGTTGATGTAAAGACATCGTCTGGTAACAATTAACATTCACAAAACTTAATGATAACAATACAAGGCAACAATAGTTTAATGTTTCGTTAAAGTCCATAGTGGCACAATGCAACACTATACAGTTAGCCATTATAGTCGAACTCCAGTTCAGACCGCTCATGGCTCCACAACATGAACTAACTGAAACAGTGGGTGACCACTCAGACGCAAGAAGCAGTGCTTAGTGACTGCGGCAAAACAATTTTAATAACAACAACAAAGACATGACAGACAGACCTTTCACAGAGACAGTCTTTTGTGCACCAAGATATTTACGTTAAGGCAGACAGCAGTCTAGACAATCAGTTATGTTACAGTACTATGACAAATACAAGACAATTGATCTAATCAATTTCAATCAAACAACAAGTTATCACAATTATGTTAATTACTGTCTCTTTACGTTAATTACTGTTTCCTGGACAGTCAATTTATGTTAGCAGGGTAATTTATGTTAAATCGAGTAAAATTGTGGATTTATGTAAAATCCACAATTTTACACTTGCTCATGTTGAACTCCACTACCCATTTTTCTGACCATCTCTGTAGCTTGTTCAAGTCCTCTTGGAGTACCCTACAATCCTCATGTCACAATTCGTCTCATTAATTTCACGACATCCCCGAACATCAATATATAGGATTCGACTCCAGTAGACATGGCGTTCACGTATATTAGAAATAGAACTGGTCCCAGCACCGATCCCTCAGGTACTCCACTCGTTATGGTTCGCCAGTCTGACTTCTCGCCTCTGACTGTTACTCTCTGGCTCCTGCCTGTAAGTAATTCTTTGCCCAAGCTGTGTGTGTGTGTGTGTGTGTGTGTGTGTGTGTGTGTGTGTGTGTGTGTGTGTGTGTGTGTGTGTGTGTGTGTGTGTGTTTACTAGTTGTGTTTTTGCGGGGGTTGAGCTTTGCTCTTTCGGCCCGCCTCTCAACTGTCAATCAACTGTTTACTAACTAACTACTAACTTACTAACTACTTTTTTTTTTTTTTTTTCCCCACACCACACACACACACACACACACACACACACACACACACACACACACACACACACACACACACACACACACACACACACACACACACACCAGGAAGCAGCCCGTGACAGCTGACTAACTCCCAGGTACCTATTTACTGCTAGGTAACAGGGGCACTTAGGGTGAAAGAAACTTTGCCCATTTGTTTCTGCCTCGTGCGGGAATCGAACCCGCGCCACAGAATTACGAGTCCTGCGCGCTATCCACCAGGCTACGAGGCCCCCAAATGTGTGTGTGTGTGTGTGTGTGTGTGTGTGTGTGTGTGTGTGTGTGTGTGTGTGTGTGTGTGTGTGTGCTTACCTAGTTGTGCTTGCGGGGGTTGAGCTCTGGCTCTTTGGTTTGTGTGTGTGTGTGAGAGAGCGAGCCAGGGACACACGACTTTGTGACACGCCACTTAGGTTGAGAGACACGTGGAGGCAGCTTCCCACAACAACACTGAGCTGGTTGTTTGTGATTAAGTATTTGGACCGTCTGGGCCACTTGTCCGCTAGATAATCTGTGATGACTCCGTTACCATTGTTGTCGCTCGCCCTTATGCCTTTTTGTTCTCGTGTTGGTATCCTCAATTATATTTAGCACCTTTTGAATATCCTTCAGCACAGATGCTACTAGTCTTACTGGCTTGGTGCTTTTTTGTATAATTATTTGTCATACACCCACAATATACAGTATAATGAACTAGGTAAGGTACCCAGCTGTATCTTGTTCCCCCCCCCCCCCCCTCTCCTCATCCCTTCTGTCAGTGTCCCCCACTTTTCAAACTCAAGTGAAAAAAGTATGAAAAACAAATCCTCAATTTCAAACTTCATTACAAAAATAGGAGCCGATATTTCGTAAAGGGGGGATGATGCATGAGGGGCGGTCGACCCCCAAATGGCTTATGACATTCTCACACCAACCATGTATCATCTTGAAAAGTAGGTTAACATAAGAACAAGGTAACTGCAGAAGGCCTATTGGCCCATACGAGGCAGCTCCTATCTATAACCACCCAATCCCACTCATATACATGTCCAACCCACGCTTGAAACAATCGAGAGACCCCATCTCCACCACGTTGAGGGAGTCTCCCAAGCGTCTCTCCTCCAACATTTGGACAGACGAATATTCAATTTTACTGATATAGTTTTAAGTTTAAGAAAAGAACCGTTGATATAACACCGTTTGAAACATTCATCCTTCGGTTGTTAAATACGAAAGTTAAATACTGAATTATTAACATGACATTTACCCCCCCCCCCGGGGTATGGTGTTGACATGTCCCCTCCTCCCCGCCCTTATGGTGGGTCAGGGGGGCTGGGGGCCTGGCCTCCCACAAGCCTGTGAATGGCAGCGGCCGACGCTGTGATGAGAGGCTTCCCGTCTATACCGTGCTATACCACCTGCTGCTATACTCTCCCGTTCACCTGCTTCTCTGTCACTCTAATCTTTCTAAAGTTTCACCCAGTATAACAGTCGTCAGTAAATATAACAATTATGGTTTATTTATAAATGCGTTTGAAAACTGCTGATTAAAATATTAAAAGGAGCTGCTTATAATTAGTGGCTATATAAGACGTGCAAATACTGTACTTAATAAGTTACCTCTGTAATCTAATGCTCTGTATTTTGATAATTAAATGTGATTGTATTATTTTGTTAAAATAATACATATATACATAAAATAATAACAAATTATTTTGTTATTATTTTGTATTATTTTGTTTATTTTGTTTGTTGGATATTCTTGCGTGTTTGGTTCAAGGTGGGCGGTTATAGTGACCGGGGCGGTTATAGTGACCGGAGCGGGTATAGTGACCGGGGCGGTTATGGTGACCGGGGTGGTTATAGTGACCGGGGCGGTTATAGTGACCGGGGTGGTTATAGTGACTGGGGCGGTTATGGTGACCGGGGCGGTTATAGTGACCGGGGCGGTTATAGTGACCGGGGTGGTTATGGTGACCGGGGTGGTTATAGTGACCGGGGCGGTTATAGTGACCGGGGCGGTTATAGTGACCGGGGCGGTTATGGTGACTGGGGTGGTTATAGTGACCAGGGCGGTTATAGTGACCGGGGCGGTTATAGTGACCGGGGCGGTTATGGTGACCGGGGCGGTTATGGTGACCGGGGCGGTTATGGTGACCGGGGCGGTTATGGTGACCGCGGCGGTTATGGTGACCGGGGCGGTTATGGTGACCGGGGCGGTTATGGTGACCGGGGCGATTATGGTGACCGGGGCGGGTATAGTGACCGGGGCGGTTATAGTGACCGGGGCGGGTGTAGTGACCGGGGAGGTTGTAGTGACCGGGGCGGTTGTAGTGACTGGGGCGGGTGTAGTGACCGGGGCGGGTATAGTGACCGGGGCGGTTATAGTGACCGGGGCGGGTGCAGTGACCGGGGCGGCCATAGGCGTCCTTACCCCCCCCCCCCCAGCTGTGATGCAAGTATGGTGTATGGGGGGGGCGTCTCCATGGGGCGGCGCTCCACACGGACCCTCCCACTCACCATACCTCTCGCCCCCCCCCCCCCCACACACACACACTATACCCCTAGTCCGCCCCTCTTCACCTTACCTCTGGTCCTCAACCCCCCCCCCCCCCTTGATTACTTGATGTAATAGAAGCATCAAATAAAGGAGAAATAGAAGCACCAAATACAGGGGAAATAGAAGGATATAAGGCTGTATAAGAATGTAAGAACTCTGGTATATATAAATAAATCAAACAAGACACCAGACAACATATTAGAGTACAATAACTGTCCTCGGCAGTACTGCCAAACATGTCTGGACCAGAACCTATTTCAAATATATTTATTTATTTTACTTTATGATTAATTGCTGGATAAAATACATTGAGGTTAGTGTTATTAAAGTTGGAGGTGTTAGCTAACGAGAGGCATGGTGTGTGTGTGTGTTCAAAGTGTGGTAGGATGCAGTATGGCGGCCCTGGCGTCCTGCCTAGCTGGTTAGTATGCCATATTAAATAACACAAACAGCAGCTGGGTGTCATTCGTGTTTGAGTAAGTGTAGGGCGGACAGCGACCACCACACATGAGGCCCTGGAGGGTGTAGAAGACCAACCAACACCACAAGTTTCCCGTATATACTGCTGGCTTATCATCCCTACCCTGGAGGCTCAACCCACCCAGTTGAATGGCGTCAAAACTTTCTCGTGTAAACATATAAACCGTCAACATTTTCTACGACAAGTGATTAAAGAGCCAATCGTATTTCTTTTAGTAAACGTGGAAAAGACCATCAAGGCAAATGGGGGGGACCTTCAACAAGCCGCCGGCTTCCTGTCCTCGTCGAGGCCACTAGTGTTAGCGGCCCTCAGGTAAATCAGGTCTTAAGAGATAACTTTGAAGTATTAAAGTATTGATGGTTGATTTGACTGGTGTGGAGTCTGCAGTACGACACACACACAAACACACACACACACACACACAAAATCATGTACCATCTGGGAGGTGATATCCTGCAAGAGACAAAGATTTGGGGGTTGATATCACACCGAACCTGTCCCAAGAGGCCCACATCAAAAGGATATCAGCGGCATATGCTAGACTATCCAACATGAGAACTGCCTTTAGAAACTTATGTAAAAAATCGTTTAGGACCTTGTATACCACTCGTGTAAGACCAATCCTGGAGTATGCAGCTCTAGCCTGGAGTCCATACCTAGTTAAACACAAGACAAGGCCACCTTCGTCACTCTCAGGACTTCATAGAAAGTCTGCGCCTGCAGCCCTCTTGTAAGATGCTTAGTCTTAATGTCGACTCTGTTCACTAATGTTCCCCTTGATGACGTTCTCTCTTTCCATAGACAGAAGGCGGTTGAGGGCCTTCTTCCTCTCCCGCTTCCCACTGACGTTTTCCTCGAACTCATTAGACTCTGTGTTGACTAACTCTTTCAACGGTAAATATTACACTCACTCTCGGTGTCGCTATGGGTTCCCCTCTCTTCCCTGTATATATATATATATATATATATATATATATATATATATATATATATATATATATATATATATATATATATATATATATAATTGTATGCGGAAAATCCACAGAGAAATGGAAAAGAGAGAGGAACGTTTTGGCCGATCTGGGCCTTTGTCAACACCTGACTGCCTTGTTTGTGTCAGGTGATTATGTTTGGTAGACTGACACACCAGAGAGTAGCGCTCAGGTGCTCCTCACACCACTCAGTCTTCCTCTTAGTTTACCTGGATAGTACCTGGTTGATGGGGCTCTGAGAGTTGTTCACCACAATGTTGTCCATTACCTTCATTATTTCAGGCCTTAATGCTTTATGATTGTTGACCCTGAAGCCTCCAGACAAGTTATCATTTGGGGTTACTTTCACCTCACTACTATTATAGAGGTGGTCAGTAGTGCCCAAGTTACTGTGAGTGCTCGAGTTAGTGTACAAGTTGCTTGTGGTATAAACAGATAAAGACAATCTTGTGGCAGAGTTCCAGAGGTGTGGGAGTGGTTTATGGTAGTGATGGCAGCAGGTGACGCACTCTCTGTGTTGGGACAACGTATTACAAGTTACCTGCCCTCCAGTATCGATTTTGGAGTGTGACCTTGTGGAAGGGTTGGTGCCTCCCACGCTTCCTCTCCTGTCTGGCAATGTCAGCAACCTCGCGCCACCGGGTCCACCACCACATGTAAATAAACCACTGCACCTACCTGCCCACCATCTTATTCCTTTCCAAATTCTCAGTTTTACTTGCAAGTAAAAGTAGCAAATATGATTTTAAGGTTTTTAGAATGTGTTTATGTAAGCCTACATCCAGGCCTCCAAATTGTGCATATATATATTTTCAGGATGCAAGTAATGGTTGAACCGTGTGAACGAAGTCAAATTGGAATATTGATTATTATGGCGGTGACTTGTTGTAGCATGATGGTATGATGTGAGGTCGAGACTATGAGACTAGGGAGAGTGTAGTACACACACCGGGGTCACCGCCCCCCTGCACTCCCTCTCTCTGTGTTGACTCGCCTCCCTCATCTAAGCCCACATCAAACGTCTTCCCTCCGCCCCTGTCCTCCCAACAGTAATTGACAACTTGGATATAAAACCACTGGCGGATTGCTTTCAAGGAATAATACGACCTTAAATAAACTAGTCCTAGATGGCTCTCTCTCTCTCTCTCTCTCTCTCTCTCTCTCTCTCTCTCTCTCTCTCTCTCTCTCTCTCTCTCTCTCTCTCTCATATGTGTCGTACCTAGTAGCCAGAACGCACTTCTCGGCCTACTATGCAAGGCCCGATTTGCCTAATAGGCTGATTGATTTTCTGTTTTCTATTATATATATATATATATATATATATATATATATATATATATATATATATATATATATATAATATAATATATATATATATATATATAATATATATATATATATATATATAATATATATATATATATATATATATATATATATATATATATATATATATATATATATAATATGCAAATGAAGCAATGCAATGAAAGCAATGGGCAGCTGCCATTAACAGTTAGAAAGACATTACTATTAACTTAATCTCGTCTGAAAACTTCCCACAGGCGATCATAGCGACGTCTGCTAGCACATTACCACACATCCTAAAATCAGCCCGCCTCAACGCAGTAGCCAAACGCTCTAATCTTCGGAAAAGGGTCAATGACGCTCTGGAAAACATGCAAGCATGGCATAATGTCCTTTTGTTTGGCACTGTATACCTCACCGTGCCTCCAAGGTGGTACAAATC
The DNA here is from genome assembly GCF_040958095.1 of Procambarus clarkii. NCBI lineage: Eukaryota > Metazoa > Arthropoda > Malacostraca > Decapoda > Cambaridae > Procambarus > Procambarus clarkii. Next base: position 24,344,641 of record NC_091193.1, read on the forward strand.
ACTTGCATCCTCGGTCATTAGGGCGATAATTGAATACCCAAGGGGGGATAACCTTGTTCCCCTGCCTCCAGCAAAACACACCTATCGTAGAAATGGTAACAACAACACATCGGAAACTCAAAATCAGAGCACAAATGACCAAGCAAATTAAAGAGGGAAATACCGCAAGTGCTATTCAGCCCTCACCAGTGACTTGAAAATTGCTCCTAGAAACTCAGCCACAGCACGAGCCCTGCAAAGCAAGCACCCACCCAGAGCCCCTCAAGGCGACAACATCGTACCGCCACCAGCCAAGACCGTTTCCCACCTTTAACTGTTGGTGAATCTGAGGTCTAAAACGCAGCTCTTTCTTTTCCACCTGGGCCAGCAGGCGGCTTTACACGATTAAAACCTCTACACATCAAGCAAATGTTAAATCCTGCAGTTGGTGATGCTACCTTGGTTACCTTGAGGTGCTTTCGGGGCTTAGCGTCCCCGCCGCCCAGTCGTCGACCAGGCCTCATGGTTGCTGGACTGGTCAAGCAGCCTGTTCGACGCGGCTGGTCGCAGCCTGCCTGACGTATGAGTCACAGCCTGGTTGATCAGGTATCCTTTGGAAGTGTTTGTCAAGTTCTCTCTTAAACACTGTGAGGGGTCGGCCAGTTATGCCCCTTATGTGTAGTGGAAGCGTGTTGAACAGTCTCGGGCCTCTGATGTTGATAGTTCTCTCTCAGAGTACCTGTTGCACCTCTGCTTTTCAACGGGGGTATTCTGCACATCCTGCCATGCCTTCTGGTCTCATGTGATGTTATTTCTGTGTGCAGGTTTGGGACCAGCCCCTCAATTATTTTCCACGTATAGATGATTATGTATCTCTCCCGCTTGCTCTCAAGGGAATACAGATTTAGGAAATCTTGCTGCGCAAGATTTTCTTACGGAACTTACAAAGTTCGTCAATGCGTGCCTGGCTGGTGATATACCGAAGGTCATCAGGCCCCTCTTTTTTGGTTCCTCCCTCTGTGCTCTCAACAAGAAGGACGATGGAATCAGGCCAATTGCTGTTGGCAACACTCTCCGACGCCTGGTTGCCAAGCTGCCAAGCTGCCACAAGGGTTGTCAGCCAGCAAGCGGCTGAATTGCTGAAACCAATTGAGCTAGGATTTGGGATCCCATAAGACTGAAGCGGTTGATCGTAAAGACAATGCCGATGACAGACATTGCCCGTAAAGACAATGCCGATGACAGACATTGCCCGTAAAGACAATGCTGATGACGTAAGTCTGCTTTTACGGGATTATGGTGAGAGGGTATGGTCTTGGGAACCATCCTAGGGTAGTTTTTCTATTATGAACCTTTAAGTTGTCTGCCGGTGACTATATAGTGAGACTGCTGTTCCCCTTGTGTCCTGTGAGCTGTTCCCGCTTTTAATATAACCCAGCCTCCATAAATGATGGTGTCTATAGCTACCGTCAGTGGAATATGCAGTGTGAAGGTTGCGTCCAAAAATGTCAATTTGAAATATTGATGTTCTAAACGGCAAAACAGAAACTGCAAGAGGCGTACCATCAACAACAACAACCTAACAAGTCCATGGCCTATCCACAAATGTTACTCATGCAGTCGTAGCATGATGAAGTGATTTGATGAAATATATACCTTAAACGGTCACGAGAGCTGTCGGGTACCGGGTTAAAAATTGAACGACTTTCCAATGATTTTGTACAGCCATTTGGCCGAATGGTTATAGTACTGGACACGCCAAAGAGCGTAGAGGCCCTGGCTGACCGGATCCGAATCATTCAGGGGTCGGGAGCTTGGGTTAAACTCTAACAACCATTTGTTGGACCATTCCTGCAGCTTATTCAGGTCTTCTTGAAGCCTCAAGCTGTCCTCCTCTGTCTTAATCCTTCTCATAATTTTGGCATCATCAGTAAACATTGAGAGGAATGAGTCTATACCCTCTGGAAGATCATTTACATATATAAAAAACGGTATTGGTTCGAGTACAGAACCCTGTGGGACTCCACTGGTGACTTCCCGTCAATCTGAGGTTCGCCGCTCACTGTAACTCTCTGCTTCCTTTTGCTTAGGTACGCTCTTATCCACTAGAGAACTCTAACAGTTACTCTTGTCTGTTTCTCCAACTTATGCAGCAGCGCAGCTTATGAGGTACTGTGTCAAAGGCTTTCCAACAATCCAAGAAAATGCAGTCTGCCCATCCTTCTCTTGTGCAGGCGATGAGTGACAATAACGTGGCTAAAGTAAGTTGACCAGACCACACACTAGAAGGTGAAGGGACGACGACGTTTCGGTCCGTCCTGGACCATTCTCAAGTCGATTGTGGGACTTCGGGATTAAATTAAATATCCCTTCTCTCCAGATATGTTACTATTTTTTTTGTGTGATCTTCTCCATCACCTTGCATGGTATACAAGTTAAGGACACTGGCCTGTAGTTCAGTGCCTCTTGTCTGTCACCCTTTTTGTATATTGGGACCACATTTGGCATCTTCCATATTTCTGATAGGCCTCCCGTCTCCAGTGACCTACTATACACTATCGAGAGTGGCAAGCAAAGTGTTTCTGCAACTCTTTCAGTACCCATGATGAGATTCCGTCCGGGCCAACAGCCTTTCTCACGTCCAGATCCAACAGATGCCTCTTGACCTCATCTTTTGTAATTACCAACCCTTCTAAGGCCGCTTGGTTTATTGTCACCTCTCCTGTATGTGTGTGTGTAAATCACGATTGTTGTTATAGATTCAGCTACTGGGAACACAAAGTTTCAAGTAGCACGGGCTATAGTGAGCCCGTAGTGGACTTACCTGGCACAGGAGCGGGGCTGTGTAGGTAAATCACGAAGATTTACCTACATATATATCCAACCCAGTGAACTGTAAATTAATCCTTTTGAAGATGTTTTATGAAATGCGAAAGTGCTTAATAAAATGAAAAAAAACACGACAATGGGAAACATTGATAAATGTCACAGACAGGTTCGATCATTGTTGCAAGTAAAACACTTCTTCGAATTCCTCCGAAGTTGGACTAGTGCCCAAGATGCAACAAGCATTCCCCCTCTGAATCACAACACTGAGGCGCTGGAACAAGAAACTTTTTGTTTTCTGGTCTTTTCTAGCTCCGATCAATTTGCCCCCCAATTTCTTCAGGATATAAATATATATATATATATATATATATATATATATATATATATATATATATATATATATATATATATATATATAATTTATTTTATACTTATGCTAAAAACAGACTTAGGAAAGATTAAATGTGTTGCCTTCCCTATCGGGTCCTTTACAACATGATAGTACAAGATGTGGACTCTGGGTGCAACAGTTCATATTGTGTACAGTCCAGCCATGGTAGGTACAAACACTAATATTTATAGTGGAGGGGTTACTTGGGTTGACCTTCAACCCTCCACCTCCCGTCTCATGACCCTCCACCTCTACACGTGTACTTGTTTTATATGTTTGAGTTGTTGTATCTACTTCTGTAGTCTCTCTCCACTTCTCTTGCTAGTTCCTGCCATTTCACTACTCTTACTGAAGCTGTTTCTAACATCCGTATGAGTTTATGTGTGACCTTAGACGCCCTCAGTGTCCTCTCGTTCTTTCCTCTAGCACAAGAATTTGCATATATTTTATCGTAATTAAATTGATAATATTCCTCTTCTTGTTTGGCCCATTTACTAAAATTAAGTTTCCATAAAATTAGTCGAATATACAGTACAAACCATTTTCATATGGAAATCCTTTTGATCATGATTAATGTATAATTTAGTTATTTTGTGTGTAAATTACGAAAATTAACACGTGATGAAAATGTACTGTCAGACCTCGGAGGAAGAATTGAAACAGGAATTTCCCTAAGTACTTTCGTATATTAATACATCTTCAGAAGGAATGAATGAATCATTCATTTCTTCTGAAGATGTATTAATATACGAAAGTACTTAGGGAAATTCCTGTTTCAATTTAGTTATTGTATGTTGCGTGTCACTCATTTACGCAGTCACTCTTTACGTATCATTCATTGTGGTTCTTTTGCTCCGTTGATGGATGCTTGTTGTAGTAATTGTGGTTTATTATTATTAACATCTTTAATGACAAAATTAATTACAATTTTGCCTAATCTGAGGATTTCAATTAAGTCGTATTAAAGTGAGGATAATGCTGGTATTCACAGTCACGCAGGACAGAGGGTCATACATAAGACAATAGGTCTAAACTGTAGGCTGAAGCACATATATATATATATAATGGTTACAATCAATGTTTTATTAATGTATGAATATGTGAAAACACTTTTCTATTGGTCACTGCCACACAAGGGCAGGGATGGGGTCATAAGTGATGCAGCTTAGAAGTAATATAAATAAAATTGTTCTTCATTCTTTAAAATGGACAAGCAAATTTTGGATAAATTGTTAGGATGTCGTCCAGAACACCTGAGTCAATAAAATAGTTACACAGTTGGTGGTACAAGAGGCCAGGAGGTCTAAAGTATTTTACGGTTTCACATTCAACAATATAGTGTTCTAGTGAATGGATTAAAGGTTTATCACAGAGTTTACAATCTGAGTATTCTGGTAGTGGCTCAGCCTCACTAACCTGCCAGATGTGTCTATAGCCAAGGCGAATTCGCGCAATTACTACATCACATTGCCTGGTCCGGTTACTGTGCTGACCATACAAATATCTATTATTACAAAACTTGTCATAACTTTTAATACTGCAGCTTTCAGGTCTCTGGGCACTTCTTAGTTCTTCTAAATATGAATTAATTTCTTTAATTTGTATGTTTCTAATAATTGCATTAGATAGTCCAAAGTTATAATCAGTGTTTTCTTTCCTGCAAGTCTCATTGGCCAATCGATCTACATACAAAGTCATGTTTTCAACCCCAACTTGGGATGAAATCAACACAAATTTTAAACAATAGTTATTATCATTGGCAAAAATTCCATTCCATTTAATATTACAAGCTACTTCAGACATACATTGTGATGGGTTATTTAAGGACTGCAGAGCACTTTTAGTCAGAATATCACTCCACCACCATTGAGCTTAAGGTATTCAGTGGCTAGATAAATGCCCAATATTTCAGTCTGTGTCGTGCTGCCCAGTTGTTCAGTCTCTGTGTACTAGACATGATCATTTCATTCCCTTTATACACTACAATGGCGGTATGTCCACTCATAAGATGAGTGGCGCTGCCCAATAAACTCGCCCCTCGGGGCAAAATTTAAAAAAATTAAATTTGCACATGCACAACCTGTTCTACTAGTGCCTAACTGCACGGAGCCATTAGTAAAGGCATAGGAGTCAGTTGGGTTTATCAGGACTAAGAGACACATTCAGTTTCATAAGATTATTGGTACAACAACTGAGCCACACACAGTATGGAGCTTTTTGAGGCAGATTGAGGGAACAGTCAAAATTGTTTAGAATGAATCTATCTTAAGGTTATCTTGAGATGATTTCGGGGCTTAGTGTCCCCGCGGCCCGGTCCTCGACCAGGCCTCCACCCTTAGGAAGCAGCCCGTAGCAGCTGTCTAACTCCCAGGTACCTATTTACTGCTAGGTAACAGGGGCATCAGGGTGAAAGAAACATTTTGCCCATTTGTCTTCGCCTCCACCGAGGAGGCGAAGACCTCCCCGGTGGAGGCGGGAAGGTCTCAATCTCAATCTCAAAATCTCAGTTTAATTTGAATAGAGCTGGGGGGGGGACCATTGTTTTTCAAAGTTTTGGCACAAAACATAGTACTAAGTAGGAGCGTGAGCGCGCGCGCCCGCACCGGAAGGCGGTGGTGTTATTGGTACGAGTTCATTTAACTGAGCAGTAGGGTGATGTCTAACAAAGAAAACGAGTTGGTCGCGTGTGAGAGAAAACGGCGAGGCTCCCCCGGCGACGCTAGCCCCCCCCCCCCTGGCCGCTGTCTATTGATCCATTGCCTCTCATTCTAACTATTTCATCCAACCATTTCCCAGCTGTATTCTCCTTCACTGCTAATTGTCTTTAATATTGTCCCAACACCGAAGACTCGCAACATGATTTACCTTTCAATATTTAAGCGTAGTGGGAGGTGGTGGTTATGGTTGTTGGTGGTGGTTGTACTGGTGGTGGTTATGGTTGGTGGTGGTGGTGCTTGTACTGGTGGTGGTGGTGGTTATGGTTGGTGGTGGTGGTGCTTGTACTGGTGGTGGTTATGGTTGGTGGTGGTGGTGCTTGTACTGGTGGTGGTTATGGTTGTTGGTGGTGGTGGTTATGGTTGGTGGTGGTGGTGCTTGTACTGGTGGTGGTTATGGTTGTTGTTGGTGCTTGTACTGGTGGTGGTTATGGTTGTTGTTGGTGCTTGTACTGGTTGTGGTTATGGTTGGTGGTGGTGGTGGTTATGGTTGTTGGTGGTGCTTGTAGTGGTGGTGGTTATGGTTGTTGGTGGTGCTTGTAGTGGTGGTGGTTATGGTTGGTGGTGGTGCTTGTACTGGTGGTGGTTATGGTTGGTGGTGGTGCTTGTACTGGTGGTGGTTATGGTTGTTGGTGGTGGTTGTACTGGTGGTGGTTATGGTTGGTGGTGGTGCTTGTACTGGTGGTGGTTATGGTTGGTGGTGGTGGTGGTTATGGTTGGTGGTGGTGGTGGTTGTACTGGTGGTGGTTATGGTTGGTGGTGGTGCTTGTACTGGTGGTGGTTATGGTTGGTGGTGGTGGTGGTTGTACTGGTGGTGGTTATGGTTGGTGGTGGTGCTTGTACTGGTGGTGGTTATGGTTGGTGGTGGTGGTGGTTGTACTGGTGGTGGTGCTTGTACTGGTGGTGGTTATGGTTGGTGGTGGTGGTGGTTGTACTGGTGGTGGTTATGGTTGGTGGTGGTGGTTATGGTTGGTGGTGGTGGTGGTTGTACTGGTGGTGGTGCTTGTACTGGTGGTGGTTATGGTTGGTGGTGGTGGTTGTACTGGTGGTGGTTATGGTTGGTGGTGGTGGTGGTTGTACTGGTGGTGGTTATGGTTGGTGGTGGTGCTTGTACTGGTGGTGGTTATGGTTGGTGGTGGTGGTGGTTGTACTGGTGGTGGTTATGGTTGGTGGTGGTGGTGGTTGTACTGGTGGTGGTGGTGGTTGTACTGGTGGTGGTTATGGTTGGTGGTGGTGGTGGTTGTACTGGTGGTGGTTATGGTTGGTGGTGGTGCTTGTACTGGTGGTTATGGTTGGTGGTGGTTGTACTGGTGGTGGTTATGGTTGTTGGTGGTGCTTGTAGTGGTGGTTGGTGGGGGTGCTTGTACTGGTGGTGGTTATGGTTGGTGGTGGTGGTGGTTATGGTTGTTGGTGGTGCTTGTTGTGGTGGTGGTTATGGTTGTTGGTGGTGCTTGTACTGGTGGTGGTTATGGTTGGTGGTGGTGCTTGTACTGGTGGTGGTTATGGTTGGTGGTGGTGCTTGTACTGGTGGTGGTTATGGTTGTTGGTGGTGCTTGTACTGGTGGTGGTTATGGTTGTTGGTGGTGCTTGTACTGGTGGTGGTTATGGTTGTTGGTGGTGCTTGTACTGGTGGTGGTTATGGTTGTTGGTGCTTGTACTGGTGGTGGTTATGGTTGTTGGTGGTGCTTGTTGTGGTGGTGCTTGTACTGGTGGTGGTTATGGTTGGTGGTGGTGCTTGTACTGGTGGTGGTTATGGTTGTTGGTGGTGGTTGTACTGGTGGTGGTTATGGTTGGTGGTGGTGCTTGTACTGGTGGTGGTTATGGTTGGTGGTGGTGCTTGTACTGGTGGTGGTTATGGTTGTTGGTGGTGCTTGTTGTGGTGGTGGTTATGGTTGGTGGTGGTGCTTGTACTGGTGGTGGTTATGGTTGGTGGTGGTGCTTGTTGTGGTGGTGGTTATGGTTATTGGTGGTGGTTGTACTGGTGGTGGTTATGGTTGGTGGTGGTGCTTGTTGTGGTGGTGGTTATGGTTATTGGTGGTGGTTGTACTGGTGGTGGTTATGGTTGGTGGTGGTGCTTGTTGTGGTGGTGGTTATGGTTATTGGTGGTGGTTGTACTGGTGGTGGTTATGGTTGGTGGTGGTGCTTGTTGTGGTGGTGGTTATGGTTGTCACCACCTCAGCTCTCACTCCTCGGGTGGAGTGTTTCCTCTCTACTTCTAGAGACATTACACACATGCGCTACTATATTTAACCCCGGCCTCATTACCGTTAGGTCTGGAACTACGTATAGCGCAGCTAGTCACTGCTGCTCTTACCAACAATAACTATCAAGTAACTTGACTTTTGGGTAATTCTTTACACCCCCCCTACCCCCCCCCCCCCCCTGTGTGTGTGTGTGTGTGTGTGTAGGAGAATGTTGGTGTACGCCACCCCGCACCACCTGGGCTCTGGTGGTCCCTAACACCACCATACCTCTATGGCTGCCGCATTGTGTTCCTTGGTAACACACGCACCCACACCCTCCCCTACACCCTCCCTGCCCCACACCCAGCCCCCGACCCCCGTCCTACACCCACCTTATTAACCCCTAGCCCCCTCCTGCCCCACACCGACCCCCACACCCAGTCTATTATGTCGGACGCCTGCCCCACACATTCCCACTTGCCCCACACCCACACACCCCAATCCCCCACACCCACCACCACCACCACCTGAGAGCTGAGTGGACAGCGCTTTGGGTTCGTAGTCCTGAGGTTCCGGGTTCGATCCCCGGTGGAGGTGGAAACAAATGGGCAGTTTCTTTCATCCTGGTGTCCCTGTTCACCTAGCAGTAAATAGTTGCCTGGGAGTTAGACAGCTGCTACGGGATGCTTCCTGGGGGTGTGTGTATTCACCTAGTTGTGCTTGCAGGGCTTGAGCTCTGCTCTTTCAGCCCGCCTCTCAACTGTCAGTTAATCAACTGACATTAGTTACTAACTACTAACTAATTTTGTCCACGCGCGCACACACCCAGGAAGCAGCTCGTAGCAGCTGTCTAACTCCCAGGTACCTATTTACTGCTAGGTAACAGGGGGCATCAGGGTGAAGGAAACTCTGCCCATTTGTTTTTCCGTCAGCTGCCGGGATTGAACCGGTCCCTAGGTCCACAAGTCTAGAGCGCTGTCCACCCAGCCAGCCAGCCCCTAAGTGTGTGTGTGTGTGTGAAAATTAGGATTAAGGACCAGCCCGAAACGCTATGCATGCTAGTGGCTTTTGAAGGATGTAAGAAATATATATATATATATATATATATATATATATATATATATATATATATATATATATATATATATAACTGAAAACTCACACCCCAGACGTGACTCGAACCCATACTGCCAGGAGCAACGCAACTGGTATGTACAGGACGCCTTAATCCGCTTGACCATCACGACCGGACAAAAGGAAGTGATAGCCGAAGCTATTTGAATCACTTCCCCGCCGGCACTCGGATGGTAATCTTGGGCATAGCATTTTATCAAATCACCTCATTCTTTGGGGCACACGTGAGGAACACATGTTCCTGGCAGTATGGGTTCGAGTCACTTCTGGGGTGTGAGTTTTCAGTTGCATATAGTCCTGGGAACCATTCAGGCTTGTTCGCATATATATATATATATATATATATATATATATATATATATATATATATATATATATATATATATATATATATATATATATATAAAGAGTTCTTACATTCTTGAACAGCCACTAGTATGCATAGCGTTTCGGGCTGGTCCTTAATCCCAATACTCCCCAAAATTCGATCCGTTAATGGTTTAAGAAGCAGGTACCTATTTTAGTGTTGGGTAAACAGAGGCTACAGTTAAGGATTGGCATCCTGTAAATCCTCCCCACCAGGATATGAACCCAGGTCAAAGTGCTCGCGAATCACTAGGCGAGGGTGTTAACACTACGCCACGGGGACTGCTTAAGCGGTCAGGCGTTGTTGATTACTATGTACTTGGGAGTGGGTCAAGTTGGGTAGTAAGAGGCGCATGTTAAGGTGAAGGTGGTAATGGTATAGTGGTCCCTGGTAGTGAGGGGTGGGTCAAGTTGGGTAGTAAGAGACGCATGTTAAGGTGAAGGTGGTAATGGTATAGTGGTCCCTGGTAGTGAGGGGTGGGTCAAGTTGGGTAGTAAGAGACGCATGTTAAGGTGAAGGTGGTAATGGTATAGTGGTCCCTGGTAGTGAGGGGTGGGTCAGGCCGCCGCTGTTGCCTGGCGGGGCAACCTACCTCACCTTTAACACCCGCCACCAAGGTTGGAGCCTCATCTTCGCCAGAACGTTTGTTTATTTTCCTACCTGCTTCTTGGTCAGATGTGTTGTTTAATCAGGCAGGTGATACTAGCTGGCCCTTTAACCCCCCCTTCCCCCCCTCCCCCATCTCTCTCCCTTTCCTTTAGTAGGCTCTAAGACCTGAGCTACCAGTCTACCTCACCGCCACTCTTCAAGTAAACCCAACCCCAACCAAAATAGAAGATAAAACTTGTTTTATGTTTTCTCAGATCACAAGCTCATTGAAGTGCAAACTACCATCAGTACTCAGAACAGACCTAAAACAATGATCAGGCAACACTGATTGATTATTCAGTAAATTCAATTTTAATAACACATTGTACTGGGAGAAAATAAACAGGGCACTTACAAACATTCAATGGGAAAATGTTCTAAGTAATAAATATCCTACAAAAGGAATAGAAAAACTGACTTCGGAAGCATATAAAGTCTGAAACATGTTCCATTGAGGAAAGCCAAAAAGAGGTCCAGCAAGAGAATGCAGACGACACTATAAAATAAGGAAAAATTAACAAATGCTTAAGCAAACACAACTTTCCCTACAAAGAATGAATAATTTAAACAGGGAGATTGAAGAAATCGAACAGAAATTGAAACATTCATTTCAGATTGAAGAAAGGCAACTAGAACAAAAAGCAATTCAAGAAATAGAGAAAACCCAAAAATATTTCTTCACATATGCGAAATGAAAAGCAAAAACCACTGCCAGTATTGAACCTATTCGTACAAGTGAAAGTTCATACACTGAGGATGACAACAAAATTAGTGAAATCCTAAAAAAAAAAAACCAGTATGAAAACATGTTTAGCACTCCGGTAAACAGCATGAAAGTGGAAGATCCGGACAACTTTATGTGTGGTATCCAAACCCCTGTAAATCTAACTGATATCAACACGAGCGTGGCAGATTTTGAAAAATAAATTGACAATGCCCATGCTCTCAGCCCCGGGTCCAGACTCATAGAATTCAATATTTATAAAGAAATGCAAAGTGCCAGTAGCACAGGCACTCAGTATAGTGTGGAGGAAGAGCTTGGACACGGGGGAGATACCAGACGCGCTTAAAGTAGCAGACATTGCCCCTCTACACAAGGGACGGAGCAAAGCATTGGCAAAGAATTATAGACCAGTTGCACTAACGTCCCACATAATACAAGTATTTGAGAGAGTATCAGGAGTCAGGTCACTAGTCTCATGGAGACCAATGACCTTCACAACCCAGGCCAACATGGATTTAGAGCAGGAAGATCACGCCTCTCACAGCTACTTGATCACTACGACAAAGTCACTGAGGCATTAGAAGAAAAACAGAATGCAGATGTGATATACACGGACTTAGCAAAGGCATTCAATAAATGTGACTATGGAGTGATAGCAGGAGTGAGGGGACACCCCTGGGTGTACCTTCCAACACCACCCACTGGATAATTTATTGATTGTTGCCGCCGGAGGCTGCTAGTTTATTGTGCACCCCATACTCATCCTGTGAACGGTAGTTTATTGTGCACCCCATACTCATCCTGTGAGCGGTAGTTTATTGTGCACCCCATACTCCTCCTGTGAGCGGTAGTTTATTGTGCACCCCATACTCATCCTGTGAGCGGTAGTTTATTGTGCACCCCATACTCATCCTGTGAGTGGTAGCGCAAAAAGCATTACAGAGGGCTTTTATCAGACCTCAACTCAAATTATTACATAAACAATTTCATCTATCCTTCACACCTTTTAATTACAATGTCATCTAGTTACAGAGAAGGTTATCTTGAGATAATGTAACGGGGACTGGGTGATGGCTCTCTCGTCCACTACCCTGCCCTTAGTTAACTAAAACTTACAGCCCCCAGAGCTCTCCTCTCAGCCTTCAGTCCACTCCTGGTGATCTCCGAGGATTGACTGCCTTAGGTACCACCAACACGAGAAGCTGTACCGGCCCCCAGCAGACTTAAGGATCTCAGCTGCCACCACCAAACCCAGCCATATTGACGATTAATTAATTGTGGTTTAGACCAATCAATTTAATCATTAATTACGTGGGGGTTAATCCCCAGTTAAATTGAAACAGGAGGTATGAAGTTACGTTAAATAAAAACCAAGGGAACATATCCTAGATTAAAAATACTAGGCGTGCTTGGCATATGTATACTGACTCAGTCCAACACCCGGCTCGTGGGTCCCACGGCAGAGACAATCATTTGTATACTTATGGGAAAACTCAAAAATACCATAAATACTAAACAAGATTTATTAATCAAGAATATCAAAATAGAAATAAAAAGAAACACTCCCTAACTGAAATATTCCAGAGAGGCAAGGATTGAGAATCACGTGTACCAAACTGTGCAACACGTTACTGTGATCTAAGAACCAGGCTGATGTTTGCTGGTGTACTGGAGGTAGATGTTCGTCTCCCAGCTGCTCACTCCACACTAAACTAACTTCTCTGTCTTCCAGACTGAAGCTAGCTAATATCACTCCACCAGCTTCCCTGGCTATTAAATTACCAAGCAGGGTTAAAGTGAACAAGCTAATCTTATTTACTGGCCAACCCAAATGGCTGAATTCCTATTGAAACTGATGGTAATTCTATAGGCATCTTGAGCCCGGCTATTTCCACTTACAATATTAAATAGTGACCTGAATTTTTACATTATGAATTAATAATAGGGTAGGTTGTGGTCACCCCCTAGGCCGCAAGATCCTTGACCCAGGCCGAGTCATCCCGCCTAACAAACTAAATACCTGGTTGATACCTGGTTGATGGGGTTCTGGGAGTTCTTCTACTCCCCAAGCCCGGCCCGAGGCCAGGCTTGACTTGTGAGAGTTTGGTCCACTAGTCTGTTGCTTGGAGAGGCCCGCAGGCCCACATACCCACCACAGTCTGGTTGGTCCGGCACTCCTTGGAGGAATACATCCAGTTTCCTCTTGAAGATGTCCACGGTTGTTCCGGCAATATTTCTTATGCTTGCTGGGAGGGTGTTGAACAACCGCGGATCTCTGATGTTTATACAGTGTTCTCTGATTGTGCCTATGGCACCTCTGCTCTTCACTGGTTCTATTCTGCATTTTCTTCCGTATCATTCACTCCAGTACGTTGTTATTTTACTGTGTAGATTTGGTACTTGGCCCTCCAGTATCTTCCAGGTGTATATTATTTGATATCTCTCTCGTCTTCTTTCTAGTGAGTACATTTGGAGGGCTTTGAGACGATCCCAATAATTTAGGTGCTTTATTGCGTCTATGCGTGCCGTATATGTTCTCTGTATTCCCTCTATTTCAGCAATCTCTCCTGCTCTGAACGGGGAAGTGAGTACTGAGCAGTACTCAAGACGGGACAACACAAGTGACTTGAAGAGTACAACCAATGTGATGGGATCCCTGGATTTGAAAGTTCTCGTAATCCATCCTATCATTTTTCTGGTTGTCGCAATATTTGCTTGGTTATGCTCCCTAAACGTTAGGTCGTCAGACATTATTATTCCCAAATCCTTTACATGTTGCTTTCCTACTATGGGCAAACTTGATTGTGTTTTGTACCCTGTATTATGTTTAAGGTTCTCATTTTTACCGTACCTGAGTACCTGGAATTCATCGCTGTTAAACATCATGTTATTTTCTGCTGCCCAGTCGAAAACTTTATTAATATCTGCTTGTAGTTTTTCAATGTCTTCAGCAGAGGTAATTTTCATGCTGATTTTTGTGTCATCTGCAAAGGATGATACGAAGCTGTGACTTGTATTTTTGTTTGTATCTGATATGAGAATTAGGAAAAGCAGTGGTGCAAGAACTGTACCTTGAGGTACTGAACTTTTAACTTCAATTGGACTAGGTTTTATATGGTTGACTGTTACTCTTTGTTTTCTGTTCGACAGAAAACTGAGTATCCAGCGTCCTACTTTACCAGGTATTCGCATTGACCTCATTTTGTGTGCTATCACTCCATGGTCACATTTATTGAATGCCTTTGCTAAGTCCGTGTATTCCACATCTGCATTCTGTTTTTCTTCTAATGCCTCAGTGACTTTGTCATAATGGTCAAGTAGCTGTGAGAGGCATGATCTTCCTGCTCTAAATCCATGTTGGCATGGGTTGTGGAGGTCATTGGTCTCCATGACACTAGTGACCTGACTCCTGATCACTCTCTCAAATACTTGTATTATGTGGGACGTTAGTGCAACTGGTCTATAATTCTTTGCCAATGTTTTGCTCCGTCCCTTGTGTAGAGGGGCAATGTCTGCTACTTTAAGTGCATCTGGTATCTCCCCCGTGTCCAAGCTCTTCCTCCACACTATACTGAGTGCCTGTGCTACTGGCACTTTGGCGAGGTGGGCACAGAAGGGTAAGGTGGGCACAGGGGGGGGGGGAGAGGTGGGCGAGGGGTGTCTGGAGGACGGGCTGCTGCACGATGGGGGTCGCGGCTGGGCAAGAATAATTAAGGTTGGGTTATTGATCCCCGCCCACAGTGGTTGGTCAGCCCGGCACTCTCCATACCCAGTGTTACACCCTCACACACACCCCTACACCCTCACACACACCCCTACACCCTCACACACACCTCTACACCCTCACACACCCCTACACCCTCACACACACCTCTACACCCTCACACACACCTCTACACCCTCACACACACCTCTACACCCTCACACACACCTCTACACCCTCACACACACCCCTACACCCTCACACACCTCTACACCCTCACACACACCCCTACACCCTCACACACCTCTACACCCTCACACACACCTCTACACCCTCACACACACCTCTACACCCTCACACACACCTCTACACCCTCACACACACTTCTACACCCTCACACACACCTCTACACCCTCACACACACCTCTACACCCTCACACACACCTCTACACCCTCACACACACCTCTACACCCTCACACACACCTCTACACCCTCACACACACCTCTACACCCTCACACACACACCCCTACACCCTCACACACACACCCCTACATCCTCACACACACCTCTACACCCTCACACACACCTCTACACCCTCACACACACCTCTACACCCTCACACACACCTCTACACCCTCACACACACCTCTACACCCTCACACACACCTCTACACCCTCACACACACCTCTACACCCTCACACACACCTCTACACCCTCACACACACCTCTACACCCTCACACACACCTCTACACCCTCACACACACCTCTACACCCTCACATACACCTCTACACCCTCACATACACCTCTACACCCTCACACACACCTCTACACCCTCACACACACCTCTACACCCTCACACACTCCTCTACACCCTCACACACTCCTCTACACCCTCACACACACCTCTACACCCTCACACACTCCTCTACACCCTCACACACACCTCTACACCCTCACACACACCTCTACACCCTCACACACTCCTCTACACCCTCACACACTCCTCTACACCCTCACACACACCTCTACACCCTCACACACTCCTCTACACCCTCACACACTCCTCTACACCCTCACACACAC